>NC_030991.1:4331863-4333997 GCF_000149955.1 Fusarium oxysporum f. sp. lycopersici 4287
CCTAGTCACCATCCGTGACAGGTGGCGGTCGCACAAAGTTCAGGACTACTGTCCCGCCTGTATTTTACGACGGCCTGAATACGGGCTGCCCTGCGGCCACATGTATTGCGAGCACGACATGAGACTTTTGGGAAGGAAAATAGGGCGTGAAACATACGCAGTGGACGAGTGCATCTGCTGCCAAGCCCGCTTCACCGGAGTGATATTCCGATTTCGGCCCAAAACCAGAGGTATCAGGATTCTCGCGCTTGATGGTGGTGGCGTCAGAGGCATCATGATACTGAAATGTCTACAACTATTGCAGACGAGACTACGGGACTTCCTCCCCGGGATGGACATTATTGAGATGTTTGATGTTTGTGCTGGGACAAGCACAGGTAAGTTCACCAAGACTCTGTATTTGCGAATAGCGGTCGAGATATATCAAGAAGCTGGGAGAAGAGACAGTGAATGGGCAATGAAGGGGTGTTTCAGGGTAGCACTTCGCTTATGAGCACCTAGAAGCTAACATGGTCAATTAGGTGGAATCTGTGCTTTGTCGCTCGCTCACAAAGGTATCTCAATCAAGAAGGCTATCCAAGAGTTTACAGATCTTAGTCAGCGCGTTTTCGTCACGCAGCCAATTTGGACAAGAGTCTTGAACTTGCTCGCCCGTGGATCAATCTACGGTAGCCGTGCGATAGACGAGCCACTCAAGAGCCACTACGGTGAAAGCACGCTATCCGACTACTCCCTCGCATCTGCTCGCGCTGCCAAGATTCTCGTCACAGTGACGGGAACACCGAGCGGGGATCACATCCTGAGTAACTTTAACGGTGTCGGTCTCGACGCCTCGCACTGCGACTTTGAACAGGCGTTTTGTCAACTTAGCGATCCAGAAAGGCAAAAAGCAATTCTTGCCTGGCAAGCGTGAGTCGATTCCATTCTTTATACCTGCAAGTTTCGATAATTCTCGCCCTTCCGCACCAATCACCATCAATGTCCTTTTTTGTTTCGTTTGTTTGTTTGCTTGCTATGCACTCTCTTCTCTGCCGTATGATTTCAGCTTTACTTTGAACTCACATAGCTGACGCAAGGGTGATTATCAAAGGGCACGGTGCACGTCTTCTGCACCCGGTACGTTTCCTCCTTTCACTATCAACGGCGTCGGTACATTCCAGGACGGTGCCATGTGGCGAAACAATCCAATGGGTGTGGGCCTGTCTCTACTCCCTTCTCTATCTTCTGGCCATTTACTACCCGACATTGCGCTCTCGATTGGCACTGGTTGTAATAAGAGGCTACGCACGCGCCACCCAGGTTCGTCCACTGTCGCCCTTCCTACTTCGAACCATCTTGAATGCCCTACACCGCAGCTGCCCCTATGGAGGAAGTTTCCCCTCTTAGATTTAGCATACAGGCTTGGCACTTCCTTTTGCGAAAGCATAGCCATGGACGGCGAAAAGTTCTACAGTCATTTGGTTTCTGAGGTCCTGAGGTCCGAAGTGGCTGACCGATGCCGACGGTTGAATGTTGAATTTCCCTTCGGTTGCCCTTCTTTGGACGACTCAGCATCGTTATCATTACTAGTGGAAACTGCCACAGAGCAATACCAATCGGATTCCACCATGCAGGAGGTCCTAGACCGCCTACTATCAAGCCTCTTCCACTTCGAGATCTTTAGCCGGCCTATACGACGGCGAACACACGTAAGCTTTTCTGGCCGCATCTTCTGCAACATTCAGCCCGGCGATAGACTTGATCATTTCATCAAGGTTCTACGGGAATGTAAGGCTGAGTTTTTGGTCAACGGCAAGTTCATAGCTCTGGATAATATAGGAGACTGGGGCGCGTCAGAGTTCGAGTTTCCCATCCGAGGGACAGTTACTGACATGCAGACGCAACTCGATATCTTCCTTTGCTGGAATGTGGCGGGCAAACAAACGAAGGAAAGAATCAGCCGCTCTCCCTTCAGCCTCGATGAGCTCATGGAGGCCCAGGGCTGGGACACGCCCCAAGGCCGGGCTCTACGACCCCAGGTAGGACGTAGACATAAACGTAGACTCAACTGCCATGCTACCTGGACGCGAATCAAGAAGGCCCGACAGTAGACCGGAAGAGGCAGTAAGAAGGCCCTCGATTACCACGGCGCAGT
>NC_030991.1:4334637-4364097 GCF_000149955.1 Fusarium oxysporum f. sp. lycopersici 4287
CAAAACTGCAAGTAGTAGTGGGAAATCTAAGGGACGCAAAGTCCCACAGCTTACTGGTATACGGGAACTTGGAAAAGAAATATATCTACTTCGCACGGCAAGCACAATGCTGTTACCTACACAGCGCCTTACCGCTATTCGCATAGGACACCCTCAGTGGCCTTAGATACTAATCATGGGATGTACACGACGTGAAAGAATGTATCACGTTGGCCCTCAACCAGAAACAACGATCGGTGACCGGGCATATAACCTGAAGTGAAGAGCCAGCGATGAACTTTTTCTCAGTTGTGTTTGATAGTTATCTTTATTACCCATTGCTTCTAACATTCTGCCTACGTTCGTATATCCTAATTGACATGTCTTTAAACCCATCGTATCGAACTCGCCATCAGCAACAGCTCCCTTCATACCGAGAGCTCTGTACCACCGAACTACCCATGTCAATCTCACCTCCTCCCTTGAGGGCTTTACCCTCTATCGAGTCTTTACCAAACCGGAGGTCGGATGCACTTCACCACGGCTCCTCGAGCTCAGATCTTTGGCTCCCGCCCGTGAGCTTTGTTCCCGCTCACCTATACACCAACCCATGGTCAGCCTTAGATTCACTGAGCTCCTGGCACGTCGGTCACTCAACTGTGGACTCTCGACAATCTACTAGTTATTATGGCTACAGTCGACGACTGCCAGAGATACAGCCACCAGAAAACCCAGAAGCGGAGAGTCGAGTTGCGCTGTCTCGCTTGACTACTGGTCAGGATTTTTCAGTATCTATAAGCGACTTGAATTTCTTATCAGAACAAGAGCAGTTCATCATTCGGAAGCGATTAATGAAAACCCAGTGGAAACAAATTCAAGAGGAGTTCGAATTTCGATGGAAGCCTATATCTGTCCAGGGCTTAGTAATGAAGCTAGGAAGGCTAAGAAGGAAGCATGGGATCATAAAACACGTCCTACCGGCAAGACGAAGGAGAGCTCCAGAAATTATGAATGGTATGACAGCAGAGGAGGTACGGTAGTTGAATAAAAAGTATCTATTTTCTGACAACGCCCTCGCTTCACTTTCCTATAACTTACACTTTAACAACCACGCCGGTAAGACTCCAGACTACCCTGGACACCAGACCAAATGGATCTGCGTATAAGAAAACAACTCTCCCCTGTAAAAATTCTTTCTTGGCACGCACTGTTAGTGCACTGTTAGGAGCGGGATTTTCTACGGGCTACTCGGCCACACAATACTGCGGGGACGCCATCGGCTCCCTAACAGCAGTTTTCAGAGAAGGAATTTTGGAGAGTTCACCTTCTCTGACAACACCTTTGTCGGATCTAATGGCGGCACCTCAGAACCAGAACGCCTTAGATATCGGAGGACGGTGCCCGTGGCATCGGTAGCGACATCCTCCCGATCAACGACGCCGATTGCGATGGGTTTTTCCCCTTTGAAGGCAAGCCGCACCGCCGGCCTCTGATTCCTTCCCAAGGTTTTTCCCTGCCGCCACGACAGTCGACTACGAGCTACAACTTGGTTACTGGAGATTGTGGACTGCGTCAGCAGATGTAGTGATGCGTGAGAGAATTCTGGTCGGTGGAAAAAGCTCGACAGTAGATTGCCCCCGAACCCGCTGACGGGTGACGGGCTTGAGAAATACAGCACCTTTTGTGCCATTGGTATGCTGGATGGTGAAGGAAGCGGGGTTTCCCTGTACCTAGCTAGCTCAGCACGTCTTTTGCTCCAGTAGGAGATCTGGCTTCGTTACAGCCACCCAGACGAAAAATATACAAACAAACAAACAAACAAACAAAGCGTATAAGAAAATCTGTAGTAGGCAAGCCTGCCTGTAGGCTATGGCATAATCCTTGGTAAATCGCATGAAGCATATTTATTGCACATTTGCCACATAAGAATAATTGCGGCCTTCCCACTGACATTTTCTCTTGCCAGCGTATCCAATGACACCTACATACCTACACAGAGTGGTTATGGTAAAGTCGGACTGACCCCCCTGACTTGACCCGGACCGTGCCCCTGCTAGCGTCGAAAAGACGGGTCGGAGAATTCAAAACCCGGACTGTGCTCCACTTTAGCAGGAGCACGGTCCGGTTCAAGTCAGGGGTCAGTCCGACTTTACCACATCCACATACATAGGTAGGCAAGATCAGGTTTTCTTTTAGTTAGGATCAATGATGTCGAGCAGCAGCGATGATTGGCTACTAAAAAATATGGCACATAGCCGCCCCACTCGGACTTGCCTATTTAGTTCTCTACTTCTGAACCAGCTTTTTAAAGTGTTTGCTAGGTATTATTTGTACAGTGTTGTACATTTGCACCATCCTCTTCGCAATATCATCCTCTTTGCTGTCAGATATTACGTGTATTCGGTCCATTGATCCAGATTGGAATATTCATACTTTGTTCTGCTGAAATCTGCCCCTCAGAGGTTTTACCATTTCGGTATTTCTCAGTAGCGCAAAGTAAAACGGTGCTTGGCCTGACTGTGCGGGTCAGATTCGTCACACTCATCACTACTTTCTTCAAGGTCATTACGCATGACCTTTGAGGACTGCTGTCTATGTATACAGCGTTTAAAGTGTCGTCGTTCCTGTGGTGCGGGGCCCCAATCAGTTTGCGATAATTTTGTAAAAGAGGAAGCTGGGAGTGTTCAATACTGTGACAGAGTTTGGCAATGGTATCTTAGACCCCCGTCCGCGCACGAGGCTGGCGGCCTGAATACCTACCACCTCTAACGTAGTCTGTCATGTAGGGATGTGAATAGATAGTGTGAAAAGTACGTCAATGTTTGTTGTCATGCGTCAGCTAAAGCTACGGCAACTCGGACATCATTTCTAGGGCACGATTGCAATATAGCGCTAGATAGGAAATCATTGGCTTTCACATGTTTGTTGAATTTAAATCATCGGAATTGCTATCATATGGATGACGGACCTGCACACCTGTAACATCGACCATACTTTGCGCCAAGGGTCCATTGTGTACATGTCTACAGAGTCCCTCCAGCCATCCGAACAGCATAAGGGAACCTTCGATCATGAGCTCTGATATATCAGCTAACAAACCTGAGCTCTTGCGTTCTTGGGCGCTTGCGTTCAAAAATGCTGGAAATTTGCAAAAGGAATATGACGGCAAGGTATGCGTCGAGAATTGCATTGGCTTCTGCCAGATTCCTCTAGCCGTCGCAGGCCCTTTGCAGGTGGCTGGATCAGCTTCGCCGGACAAAGTCTACGCTCCACTCGCCACATACGAAGGGACACTCGTTGCCAGCTGTTCCAGAGGATGCAAAGCATTCAACGCTTCTGGAGGAATTCACATCGAGATCCTCAGCAACAGCATGAGTCGAGGTCCTGTATTCACTTTTGACAACCCCGACCATGCAGTTATATTCGCGAAACAGTTACCGGCTTTGAAACCAATATTCTCACGATGGGCGGAGGAAACAAGTGCACACGTACGGCTTCAGGCCATGCAACCCACTGTAATCGGTTCCAAAGTGCATGTGCTCTGTAGCTACAGTTGTGGGAGTGCAGCTGGCCAGAACATGGTCACCAAGGCCACCCAACACGCCTGCGAGATGCTCCGAGACTCTCTAGCCGACGAATTCAGTATCCGGGGATTCCTTATAGAGGGACAGATGGCATCTGATAAGAAGCCGTCGTGGGGCAACGTGAAGAAAGCGCGAGGCGTTGAGACACTGGTTTGGGGAACACTCTCCGCTGATGCCTGTCGAGAGGTGCTGGGCTGTACCACTTATGAACTCTATGCCACCCAGCAGATCATAAAGGAGGGAGGGATCCGAAACGGTCAGTTTGGCTGCAATGTCAACACAGTCAACATCATTGCCGCTATGTTCATTGCCACCGGTCAGGATCCTGCCAGCACTGCCGAGGCATGCTGGAGCCATCTGACTTCAGAACTTGACCCTAAGACGGGCGCACTCACCATGAGTCTCTATCTACCTTCCCTGCCTGTGGGCACCATTGGCGGTGGCACTGGATTACCGATGCAGAGGGAGGCTCTCAAATTGCTTAAATGCGATGGTGATGGAGCAGGGCAGAAAGAGCGGCTTGCTGGTCTCATCGCCGCTTTTGGCCTTGCCTTGGATGCCAGCACGAGTGCGGCGATCACCAATGACACGTTCACCGCCAGCCACATGCGATTAGGAAGGGGACAAGAGCGGCCGAAATTGTGATATGCCTCATACAACAGACCCAAAACAAAGTGATCGCTAGATAACCGGAGGGTCTGTGAACATGCAGTACGCGGAATCAATCACAACATGTTCTACTGAGACGAGATCCAGCAAAATGGGCGGAAAGAAGGAAACTCATTTTGCCTAAGGAATGAAATATGGCTCAGGCCGAGTTGCTTTCTTCGCCGTTACAACAGGAGCTTGCCATCTTGAGTGCGTTTCTAGATACCTATGGGGCAAACAACATATCGTTAGGAAGAGAAAATTGTTTTTGCCAACACCGTTGGCTGATGCGAGATATCTGTGAATACCGAGAGAAGATGACCTCAGCATGCCTTAGTAGATGGTCTATAGTTCAAACTGGCTTAAACTAGAATCGTAATAATAGGTTTGTGTCAGACATTACGTGTATTCGGTCCATTGATGCAGATTGGTATATTCATCTTGTCTTCTGTTGAAATCTACCTCTTACCAGTTCGGTTGTAATCTTAAGTATCCCTGCTTGCACTTGCCACCCAGTGCCTGTTTAGCATTTTGCTGTGTGTAACCTAACCGAGTAATACTGATAGATTCATTACCTGCGTTTTGTCGGCTTGATCACGTTGTAATTGAAGATTCAAGACGGTTCTCCCCACAGACATATACGTAGTAAGCATACCGGTGCGAATAGTGGTAGATATAGAAAGAAAGATTATAAGCTACTAGAAGACCCCCACAATAAGACTGTAGACCGTGTTGTATATTTATGTTAGTAAGTTCCTGCGCTACTGAAGATTTCAGTCAAAGTTAGGTACAGCCTCCATAACATAACGTCTCGGCCTATTGGCCCTCTGTCTCAAAGCAGGCAGCGTCGTAGACGGAAAAGTACCACCCATCCTCAGCCTCAAATCCCATGGCAGAGACACTAGTACTATAAAGCTCGCACTGGTTACCACTGGTAAAACCGATTGACTTGCAGTCATCCCTTTTTTCACACTCAGCTTTACATCCCACCAAATCGTACTGTTGGAAAAGAGCGATCAAATTGACATGGCTGTCCTTGAAGAGGCCTGTTTGACCGCAGACAGGCTCTGGTTTATTTGCGCAGCCGGATGTGGCAGCTCCAGATTCTTTTGTGCAAGATTGAGAGGTGGGGGTCTCAGGAGCGATAGTTGTAGGTCTTTGTTCTAGCATGGTCGATGCGACGGACTCGGCGATCGAGGTCGTTAAAGCGTTTGAAAGCGTGTCTTGAATCATGGTCCCCGACGGGTGAGTGGTAGAAGCAAACGAGGAAGTAGTCACAACAGTAGGACCAGGTTGGTTTTCAGGACGTCCCGTCCTTGTAGGCTCCTCTCCCGGGGTTTGATATGCGGTAGTTGACAGACCAGTTTCGCTATCAGACTTTCCCATAACATCAGTATATACTGGAGAGGTACCAGCAGCGGACGGGAAATTTTCATTGCCCGTCAACTGAGACTGGATGGAAGAGTATGAAGGAGCGCCAGGCCTACAAACACCTGCTTGAGCTCCGGCGGCGAGGGCAACCGCGGCGGCAGTACGAAGCGTCAGGACGACTAACATAGCGTTTAGGGGAGTTGTGTGGAGATACAATTCGTTCTAGTTCAGAAGAAAGGAAGAAAGGTAATGAATAAAAGACGATGATATTTACAGTACCGTATTGCGCACTCGTACTTCTCGCTACACTACAGCATGCTCTTTGTGAGTTCCGAGGTAGGTATCAGTGAGTTACTGCATGGATCCACCTTATATGCCAATGTATCGTCCAAACCAGGCTGTTTCGAGGGGCTCGTAAGCAAAACCTAGCTTAGAGGGCGATCCATCCAAAGGCATCGCGGCGTCCGGGAACTCAGGATGCAGTCGTATCGACGTGAAAAGAAATTCGGGTGTACATAAATGGTAATTCTATAGCTGCAAGGCTTGTTGTAGGAGAGCAAGCCTCGGGTGCACCACACTGTATGCAGGGCGTTGTTTGTTTACTCTGAGCTTCGCTTACGGGGTAGATATTCCACGTCTCTCAATGTAAGCTGCCAACAAGGGGTGTATGGATACTGTACTAATAGTTGTGAATTAATCTGTTAGTAATATGTTTTTGTTAAATACGTTTCATTGTGAAAAAGGGATAACCGATTTTAATCTTTAGTCCGATACCAGATATTACAGAGTATTACGTAACTGTTGCTGATTTGTGGATCATATAACAGCAGTCATGAGCTTCGAATGCTTATGACCCTCTGACTGGATACTGCGCGACCCCGGCGAAACGATGAGCTTGTTATTCATGTGTCTTGGGCGCCAGATAGGTTGAGAAGGATCAAGACCCTGGAATTTTAAGCGTCTTGTTCCATCAAGTTTGAGTTATTATGTGACTTTGAAGACTAGATTTCCTGAAGATGAATATTCTGGAGTGTTCGACCTTTAGGGTTCTCATTCAACCTTCCGCATTCTCGGGTTATGCGCCGCCGTACCCCAGTTGGCCAGGTATCTAGATGCTTTTAGGACATATAGCACTAGCTATAGCGGCCTATCTTCAGTGAACCGATCGTCACGCATGATCTGGCTCTGAAACTATCAGGAAGCCTAAATCATGAAGCCGACGTAGATTCGAATGGTGTTAAATACACTTTGTCCTTTTTTTGTAGTCTGCTTGGAGGTTGTAATTGTTCGGAATGGTAAAAATACCATAGTCATCCATAATACGGCCGTAGTCTGCTGGATTGTTAAATAACATTTCAAGCGTTTTTTTGCCGTGTCTTAGAAGGTGTTCAAAGGTCTCCAGATGATGAGATGGCTCAGATTCTGCTGGGGTCTTCATGGTAAGAGTCTTAGTGTCAAAAGAAAAGAATTATGCTGATCACAACCAGTACAAAAGCAGTCATCACTTCACTGACATTACAAGAGCTGAAAGATTGCCGTAGCACAGTGCATCAATTCACTACTTAGATTCACCAAAAATCGAACTACCGATTTCGCCTCTCCGCCCATCACAAAAGATGAAGAGTTCTAGTTTCAGAGACAGGTATTCAGTGTTTTAACCATCAATGGAATACGAAGACTGAAAACAAAGATACAAGACGTGCGCTTAGGCCTTAAACTTCTTGCCATCCTTGTATCCACCATCACCATATCCAGGATTGTCGTAGGTTGGGTAAGGCTTCTTGCTGACAGTTTTGGTTTTTGTTTTGTACTTGGTAACTGTCCTGGTCTTGGTCTCGTACTTGGTGACTGGAGGCTTGTAACTGGTGACAGTTTTTGTCTCGGTCTTGTACTTGGTGGTTGGAGGTTTGTACTTGGTGACAGTCTTGGTGTTGGTCATGGGGGGCTTGTAGGCTGGCTTAGTGACAGTGTGAGTGACCGTAGCTGTCACGGTCTTGACCCTTTCTCCATAACCATTTCCGTAGTCACCACCAAGGCTGGCAAAGACTAGCGGGAGAGAAAGTAGAGGAGCGATCAAGGTAAAGATTTTCATGTTGTAAAGTGGAGCAAAACTCTTGAATATATGATTCGAGCGTGTGGAGCCGTTGAAACAGCGGAGGGGAAGCTCGAGCCTGCAAGTCCAAGCGTGCAGGATCTTCTGTGAGCATCAGGGGATAAAAGCAGACCTTTATACCACTTGTTACTTACATGCTTCCGATACGCAATGGAGATATTACTCCCATATCTCGGAATGTGAGATGTACAAGATGAATACTAACTTGACTTAGGTTCACATCTTACCACAAGAACTCAGATTGTGTGGCTCCCTCAATAAAATACACAAAAAGGTTATTTTAAGCAACTGTCCTTGGTCAATGGCTGCCTGTCTGACGGAGCAGGCTACCAATAGCTGTTGTCGGAGCTACAATACACCGTAGGCGCAGCGCGTGAGGATTTCCCAGCCATCCACGGTGACGGTACAGTCAATCTCAGGACCATTTACCTGTTAAACGCTAGCGATCCGCCATTGCAAGGGGCGAAACAAAGAATGGAAAGCAGAAGTGAGGAAAGTGAACCTGAAATTGGCCGTGCACTAGCAGATGCTATGGGATATGTGTTACTTTGCATATCACCATCAATGTGCCATCCACGGCCGTCTAAGCGGTGTCGCAGTGACTATACAAGAACACCATTACCTGATATCGTATCATGAGTCTTGAACCAAGTACACTGCATAGAGTCACATGAAAATCTTACAGAGCTCTAGACCTTTACTGCCCAGAAGCTATGTATGAGAACTTTTGAGCCTTAGGTATACAGGATCCTAATTTAATATACTCCTTCGCAAAGTATTATAAGATGCCATCGGCGTTAATTTCTGCTACATATAGTAATTTCCAAATTGTCGCCTCTGTCTTTAGCGAAAGGCTTGACATGGGGTTACATAGGCATCAAATTCACATATGTGGCGGCCCTCAAGGACAGCAGCACGAGAGACGGGATTACTGTTAGACATTACGCGTATTCGGTTCATTGATGTGAATTGGTATATTCATGTTTTTGTTCTGTTGAATTCTGTCCCTCAGAGGTTTTTACCATTTCGGTTGTAATCTTAAAATATCCCTGCTTGCACGTGAGACCCCAGCATCTGTTCAACAATTACAGATGATAACAAAAAGTCATACCTACCCTGGATGGTCCAAGTACCTACTTTCTAGGTCTTTATTTCTAGGTCTGTAACGAAGCCCTATCACTTGCTATTTCGGCTTCAATCGTGTACTCTCCATGACAACAGCCGTTAAGATGGGAGGGCTTATGTTCCAAGGCGGTGCTGTAGGCTCACTTCGCAAAATTACCAAGCACTACATGATGTCGGCGGGGCGTATTGAGGGGTTAAGTTCAGGCTTATGTCAAATCTGGGTGCAGCATGCTTTGATTCAACACAACAGCAAATGCTACCATCTGCGTCGTGCTCTACATATAATCATCTCTATTCACCAAATAGAGGCCTGTCCTCTCTGAAAGGGATTTGAATATTTTAGGTATCCCTCAATTTCCGTTCTTATGCTGTATCGTTTCTCATCCTGGGCATTTGGCTCCTGACGTTAGGCATTCCCATACCAGGCTGCTTTCAATTCGCTATTTTTGGAAATATTGCAATTTCATGATTATAATACGGGCAGAAGGGAATTTAGGTGTATATGGTTATTCACTAAATCATATTTCTTCAGGATCTTATTTTGAAGTACTTCTCTGGAAGGTGGTTCACGTATTCACTGCGCCTCCTTCAAAACCGTGATCGAACTACAAAAAGAATTGGGACGCAGACGTGAACACAAATCATGAAAATCTTTCCCTTCGTTCCCTCTATTCTCCGTCTCGTAGTTTCAGCGCAGTTGCAGGGTATAACGGAGATTGATTGGCCAAAGGAGTGCGGACACGCGTCGGAGTCGTTTTACCCTGCCATACCAACCGCCAAGCCTCCCGTAGCGGAGGCACCCAAGGTGGCTTCTACGCAAGTAGAGACTCCCCATTCAGTTCTCACCCATGCCCCGGTAATCCATGATAATCCATCTCTCCCCCCTGCCGAGCATGCCACCCAGAATGTACCATTCTCTAACCCTAGCGCTTACCCACCTCACACTGAGGCCTCCGTAAGTGGTTACAGCCAGCGGGAACAATCGCCTGAGCTCTAGAGTACGAATCAAAAGCACGATGGTGATGTGCATTTTGGCGACTTGACTCATTATGAGGTTGGCGTAGGGGCTTGCGGTCAGGACTCGATTGGGCAAGGCGACACTGGCAACATTGTAGCACTCTCAAAAATCTTATTCGATGCGGCCAAGATCGATACCAATCCCAACAATAACCCGCTATGTGGTAGAACTATCATTATCAAAGGTTCCAACGGCAAGGGTTCTCATGGTACCGTCTTAGATCAATGCGAAGGCTGCAAGATGAGTGATATGTATGTCAGCCACAAAATCTATAAAGAAATTTGGGGGAGCCTGGAGAAGGACGGCACCAATATCCAGTGGTGGTATAGCTAACCAGGGTCCCTGATGAGAAGTTATTGCTTTGGGAGTAATATTTGGCGAAAAGGACGGAGGGTTCGGTGATGATTTGCCTTACCATCAGTTTCTTGGTAGGAGACGCCATATGTATCATAATTGGATTCCTTTACTTTGACCTGGACTGTCTCTCCGTTCAACCATTATCAACATATATTTGTGGTTAGTTCAGCATCACTTTTATCGTGTGAAGTTCTCTAAGAAATCTTTTCCTTCCCAATGCCAGTAAATATATGGTCTGAATTAGAGTAACTTCATTCTAACTAGTATATACAGCTACTTACAGCTCCAGTTTCTATAGTCTTCTTTTCTTTTCTGTTACCCACTTGCTAAAGTCGAAAATTGCTGGGACTCGACGGAAAACTGAAAATGAAAGCGACTCTAAAACGAACAATCCAAAGTCACGGCTACTCATACACGGAAGGCGCAACCGCAGGGGTAGCTGCATCGTCATAACCTTCCTTATTGGCGAGGAGATCCCTTACATATGCTATGTTGCATACAATTCAAATCGTACCCACTTTGGGGTTCCAGCCGAACAAGGATTCATGAACGTGCTATTCTTTCCTGCATATACCCAAGTGATAAGTAGATACCTGGTCCGGCAAGGAACTCCCTGGCATACCATCTCTTCCACCAAAGCGGCGCCTTTCCTAAAAACGCTTCAGGGGTTAGCAGAATCCAGGGTATCTCAGGAGAATCCGAAAGTCTAATGCCGAGAACTATGACAGCTAGAGAAGCCTCTTAACGTCTGGTTGTACCAAGAGATACAAGTAGCTAACTTGAGATGGGGATAACCTATCTAAGGACGGTGTTACAGTGATTGGATGTCTGCCAGTCCATGACCATGGGAGGCCGTGGCCGGGGGCGACAGAAGAGACAGAACGTGGTGGGTCTGACATAACAACGCATAACGCGGCTTCTGATTTTCTCTAGTTACTGTTCACGTGAAATATGTCGCTTCGGTCAAAACCTTGGTTTCGTGGTGCGTTACTGTAGCTATGGATCCAAATCTATTACTAGGGTTGCGGTTGCTTCCGGTCTGAAGGTGGTGACCTATGACTCATGTCCAAAGTGGTAAAACTGAAGTCTGTTAAATGTTAAATCTTTTTATTGTTACTGGCGTACTTGTGAAAAAAGGGTTTTTTGTGATAACTCCCTCAGCCGATGGTAAGGTCCAGAATGGTAGAAATGGATTGGATCTTTATTCTCATTGCCTTTCATCCGTTGCTGCGATCTAATTGGCCACAGTTCCGCCCTGACAGTATCCTAATAACCGGCATTGTGAAACGACGGATCAGTTGTAATGGCGAAAGGGTAACTATGGTTCTTAGATAATACCAATCGAGCAAGCCTGCTTTAACCCACTACAAGTATGAACAAAGTAACGTTCCTCCTTTCATAGCACGCAGCATTGCAGCAGAAGGATTTACACTCTCGTTGGCGGCAAAGTCTCTCTTATCCAGCTAAAAACACAGCCAGCGGCAACATGAAGTCTTCATCATTTGAATCATCGTCTTCTCTGTCGCTAAAATCCGCAAGCGACGTGCAACTAACAAGTATCGTCGATGGAAACTCTCAAGAGGCTGACATTGGGACTGTCACCTCTAAGCAACTTCTTCGAAAGGTTGCTGCAATCGCATACCTATGCGGCGTGAGCGTTACCAGTAGCGCAACCAATGGCCTCATAGTCATTGGACTCCCTGAACTGACAGAAGATCTCCGTCTCCCTCCGTCTCTCGCCTTCTGGCCATCGTCAGTTCAGGGACTGGCCACTGCATCAACGCTGCTGCTCGCGGGTGCTATTGCTGATGTCGCGGGACCACGGCCAGTGAATCTGCTGGGATGCATGTTCAATTGTATCTTCATGCTTACCTGTGGACTGGTCAAGAGTGGCGAGGAACTGGTTATTTTGAGAGCCTTACAAGGCGTCGCCACTGCGTTGCACTTGTCTAGTTCTGTGGCCCTTGTGACTAAAGTGCAGCCGCAGGGGCGAGGACGCAACTTATCCTTTGCTTGCCTGGGATTAAGCCAGCTGTTAGGTTTCTCAGCTAGCCTAGTTGTCGGCGGTATATTGATCGATACTATTGGATGGCGATCGGGATGGTATTTCTGTGGAGGCCTTACCTTGTTGCTCCTCGCCATCGGGTGGTGGGCCTTGCCAAGAACCTCATTCCTCAGCGCATCACGAAACACACTGCAAAGTCTGCAAGTGCGAGTCGATTGGATTGGCGCATTTCTCGCATCGGCCTCTATGAGCCTACTGACATACTTTTTGGGGTTCGTTGCCGTATATCCCTCTCCATCTGTATATCTGCTAACTAGAAAACAGCGTCATAAGCACTAATGTAGATCGAATTCGTTCTCCAGAGAGCCTTCTCTCCCTCAGTCTCAGCATGATAACAGCAGTGTTGTTTGTTTGCTGGATGCATTCTCGAGTCAAGAATGGCCAGGTTGCTCTCATCCCGAATGAGCTCTGGAAAAATCCTTGTTTTACCAGTGTCTGCATCACTGTGGCCCTATCGTTTGCTGTGTTGAACTCTCTGGACCTTGTGACGAGTCTTTAGTAAGTTCAAAAATGAACGACAGTCAAGAACCTCATTCGACTGACGGGACCTCCTAGTTTCCAAGAAATCGAGCATCTCTCAGCTCTTGAAGCAGCTATACGCATGCTTCCGAGCACTGTGGTTGGCCTCACCCTCAACATCACTACGGGTCTTGTAGTTCACAAGATCCGTGCTAACTGGCTGGTCGCTCTCGCTTCCCTCCTTTCCGCTGGCTCCCCTCTGTTAATGGCTGTCATCCAGTCGGACTGGCCATACTGGAAGTGCGCTTTTCCCGCACAGGTCCTCATGCCGTTCTCTGTTGATGTTCTTTTCACAATCGGCCTTATCATTATCACGGAGGTTTTTCCCGAAGAAAAGCAAGCAGTCGCTGGTGCTGTTTTCAATACCGCTGCGCAGCTTGGCAATACCATGGGGCTTGCTGCCATGCAAATCATCTCAACATGGGTCACAAAACAACAAGAGAAAGTAAAATCCCCGACACAGGCTCTGATGGAGGGATACAGAGCGACATTTTGGACTATGTTAGCCCTCCTCTTGGTCTGTACCATTGTTGGAGCAATTGGCCTTCGAAAAGCGGGCAAAGTTGGGTCAAAACATTATTAAGATGCCAATCCGACTTATGGGGATGATGGATTTTTGTGTATCCAAGCGAAAAACAGTACACCGGATAATAGGTGGCCAATACTTGAATCAGATCTAATTGCGCGATCGTTTCAATTGTTAGGCACAGTGACAGCCTCGGTAATTCTCTTTCTGACGGGGCAAGAACGCACGATGAGAGTGTTACGAAAGCTGGGCTAAAGCCAGTCGTTATACGAGATCGAATCCATAAGATCACAATGTTGTCGAGGTGTCTAGCCTTCGCTGTTCACTATGAAGTTCCTGAAAGCAGCCATGGGGCCTGCGTAGATGTTACGGCAATAATACTAATCTCTCACGTATTGAGTCCGAGCCGTGATGCGGAATATCCTCCGGGCTAGAGTAAATGTTGCGCTAGCAAACGGCATTAGCAAAAGTGATAAATACCCATGGAGTATCCACTGGCGGAACAACAGAAGTCTCTTCCTGAGTTCCTTGTCATCGAGTTTTGGGAAACTTGATCATGGACGTTTCTATCTTCCTGGCCGTCCTAGGGTTACAAGGAACTCGTTGAAGCCCGAAATAAATGGAAAGGTGAGCTGAAGAACAAGGAGGCGTTTTCCTTTAGCGAGGCTATTATCAAAGCTCCGGTGAGATTGAGCACAATCCATTGTTTCACACCTTTGATAAGTTGAGAGACGGAGCCGCGCTGCGGTGTGAGGAGTTTAGCCATGTGCACGCAGCATCGAGACCCAAGTCTGAACAGACTTCTGGTCTGTCAACCGCTGGTAGAAGGAATACCTAGGTTAGAGATGGCGAGGCAACGAGCCCAAAGTCTCAGTCAAGGTCCACGTTAGAGTACTTAGTGATCGGATAAGATCGGCTCTCTAGACTTGAGAGTTTTTGTTTTAGCTTTTTTAAGGACAAGTTCCCTATCCGTAGGGTTGCTATTCCAAGCTCCAGCCTACATGTTAGCTTTTCTGAAATCTTCAAAGTTTGCAACGTACAATTGCGTCAAAGGAGTCGGAAAAATAGCAAATGCACGAACAAACGTAAAAGCTATTGGTAGCTTGACAAGATTAGTACATCGCCAGGGCGTATGAATGTATCCTTCTTGGACACGGGTTATATTTGGCTTATCCAACAAGCTTCGCTCAAAGGAGCAACAATATTATAATATTATATGATGCAAAAGAACCCACGCGTCTGCCCCTTTGGTCTTTGTTTCACAGAGCAGACTTGCGATATCACCTACAACGAGTGTCTCGAGATTATGCTTGATTTAAAAGGCTAGTTTTTAAATGCCCTTATTGAAGAGACATTGCTTATGAGATAGCAGATGACATTGTTAACGATCTGGACTATCTCCTCAATTTCGTTGGAAGGATGACAGACTACAGCGAGCCTGATCTTGTTTATCTTCTCGAGCACCTTGTCTCGCTCAACTATAAAAGTCTACCTAAGTCTCGCTGCAAAGCACCGGTCACTAATGAATCGTGGGGCAGAGCGGCTTGTCAAAAGCGCCGGCTACAAAAGCTCAAGGGTCAGAAGCCTTACTACGAGGCCAGTCGCGCATTGTACAAGTGCTCAATTTGCGCAAACGTATTTCATACGTGGAGCGCCGCTGCTCAGCATGGCAAGGAGACTCACTTTGGTCCAGTAGCAGTGTATTGCATGCTATGCGGGTATCGATTACCAGTCTCCAGAAGAAACCAGCACGAAAGTTTCTGTGGGTGGAGGATCTTGGATGGAGACCCAAATAAACCCAGCAGAATCTGGCTCTGCTGCCTCCAGAATCTGCTTCGTTTGACAAAGCGGGAAGTTTGTGAATTGATAGATATGTGTGACTTTCTCCGTCCTGATGGGCGCTGCAACACAAGAGGTAAGCACTGTCCTGGTGATACAGTTACAGTGATCTGATCCTTTCCTCCTGTTACAGCCCTGGCGCTTTACTTCTTTCAACAGCTACGGCGACTTGCCGAAAATTCGAAGGCTTCCAAACTCGAACCATCATGTAAACTAGATGAAGGACAAGAATTAAATCCATGTAGCCAAATCGATAACGAGATCCTAGCAGGAACAAAAGGAATACGAGACGTCTTTAACTGGGTAATGCAAGATAAGCCGATCACAAGCCGAAAATTACTGATTTGGGACCCTGGTATGTTCAGCACGCCTAATGACGAGTTGTATCACGAATTTTATCCGCCATTGTCCAATGCTCAAGAGTACAAGTGGATCAGACTTGTAGAACGTCAATTTACCTTCTTTACTCTAACGTACAATCCTTGCCGTCGACTGGAACAAAGGCAAACTAGGAAATCGATAGCTGGCAGCACTGACGTTGCACTTCGAGAGGGTGCCGGTTGGGCGTGGCGCGGCGCCCGAATACCTAGACAGCGTTACCCCGGGCGTTATGATTGGTGTCGTCCACTTTCTTAGTGCTATTCTCGTATTGACTGTAAAATTAAGACTACGGCGCTTTGTCGATGGCATACTAATAAGGCTTAGATTTACATGAATTGGCATAATTCATCTTGATATCAAAACTTGAAAATGTATTAATATGCAATACTTCCTACACAAAGTCCCTTATTTTCATGAAATAGCTTCTTCATCTTCCACTGAAAGACGATTCCTTAGACAACGCCGCATACTACAAAGCATGGAGATTCTGTTGTTTATATTGCGCAGTAGTGCTAGGTGAAAATATATATTTTATGAAACTTGGTTGTTCATTAGTGAGATGAGAGTTTTTCTCAGGTTTATATCTCTAAATGATTTCATCTAGGACTTTAAACTTTAAATCTAGGACTTTCAGACTGTTAGTCTGAATCCTGAAGGGAAGGGGGATCCCCGGATTTTCCAACACGCAGCACTTAGCGACTAATTATTTTCCTCGCATCGTCGCTGCATCCGTTTCTTCCATTCTTTATAACCAGAGCTTTTGTACTCAGTTGGAAAGTCTTACGCCATGCTTGATAGATTTATATGTTAATAGAAATCGTAAAGTAGTGTATATTGTATTAGCCATGAGTCACTTCCATTTTTCAAATCTCTCTACGTTATGTGTAAAAGTTCCGATTAATTAAGAATAAAGTCACACCTGCTGGATATCAACTTGTCTTAGCTGGGTATCAACTTCTTTTTTATTAAAGCCAGTAGCTATTCTTAGGTGTATTATTAAGTTTGGCCCTGACGTAGGCCAGTGCAACCATGTGCTTTGTTAATTTATCCCTTTGTCTCTGTCGCCGTTATCCTTTAAAGATAATTTTAGCTTTCCATGCTGCGGCATCTAGTAGACGATTTCCTTCGCAGTAGTCTCCCGCCATTCCATATTATAGGCATACCCATCTGCTACTTTCCCCCTGGGCAACCCATCCCCATTTTATTCTTACGATGCAGCATTTTGTCAACTCTACGAAGGATTGACTTAACCTCAGTCAAGAGATTCTGTATAGTTGATCGTTCCTAGTTCTTATGATATCATCAAGTTGTGCTCGCGCCGCCTCCCAGCGGAATATTGTAGTCATACCAGATGGCCCGCATCTTCTTGTTATGTACATTGCTCGAAGCATTGGGACATGCCTTTCGGAGCCATGGTCTGCAAGGGCGAGTGACTCCACAGAACAGTGCTTATCTATTATCGTAAAGCGAGTAGTCTGATTCGTATGTAGAGACTCGACTGTAATTGTTGAATGCCTCATAACATTCTGGCAGCACTGTACTTGGCAGTTCAAGGAGCATAACCTCTTTGGGGGATCAGTATGGCACAAGAATGAGGAGCGTCACAAATCAGACCGTCTCTGCCTTTTTGCCTGGTATACTGGATAGATTATAGTAGAACCAAAATACAAGCCGTCACCAAGAAATGGAACGTTGTCTAGGTATCATCTCGGCAAGTTATCTGGCTCCTCTACTACTTAGTGGGCCCTATACATAAGAGCCAGCCGCGGATTGGTCACGAATAAGCGAGACTTAATAATAACTGCAATGGAATGGCTTATTGTAGTGTATCTATGTAACGAAGGTTCATCAAATCTTGTATTTTCGTTTTAATTATCCTCGTAGGGCTCCTTTTCTGGTTGTTCTCAAGCTGTTTGTACAAGTACTAGATGTACTATCTTAGTCGTATCTACTTTTACATTTACCTGTATTTTGGCTCCCTTCGGTCCTAATACATAACTTGCGTACCAGGAGTCTATTCTAGACTACTGGTAAAATCCAATGGCCCAGGAAAGACCAATTGAAGTTATTGACGAAAGCCTGATTCCCCATCGCGCTGATGAAGCGCATATAATATAGATATCCGCTTCTGTAGCGCCGGATAAATGTGATTCTAGGTCATTCGAGCTGTTGCTGCTTATTGGTAGGGGGACGTTGAACCCGACCTTCACTTTCCCATTTGTGTAATGAACCTTTATGATTCTTATACTACAATGTCTCACAATAATTGGCTACGCATAATTGTTTCGGTGGTGGGCATCACGTTCTTTATAACTTTTTTGTTTACGTTCCATTTAGAATCATCAAATAGCATTTGGACTAATAGGGTTCAAGAAAAACCCTTCTTTGGTGAGCAACAGTCTCATATATCAACATCGCCTAAGAAAGATTATCAACAAAAAATTCAAAATGGTTATCACAGTTCTTCTCCCGACCGAGGCGATGGTGCATCTCTTGAAAGTAAATCCGATTATCGGCTGCTCACAAGTCTTCGGAACAACATGGGTTTCTATAACAAGATAGATGCACGGCAGACTGGCTATCAAATTATGAATCCAACGCTACTGGAACTTCCCCGCGGTGGGAATAGCAGCCATGACTTTCTCCTCATAGCACGCACGAAACACATTGCGAAAAACATTCACCACAAACAATATCAATTAGCACGCCAAGTCGCCTCATTTGCAAACCTCACGTACGATAGCTTTGGACGCCCGTTGCTGAAAACTGGTAAATGGTCCAAGCTTCTCGTTGAAGACTTTGGAGTCCCTGAACATCACTGCAAAGGACAGCCTAATATAGACAAATACATAGGCCCAGAAGACATGAAACTCTTCTGGACACGAACTGGTGAACCACTACTTATTTTTACTCATCAAGTCAACGGCAAGAACATGTGCCAGGGCCAGTTCCTGATTGATGTCCGTGCCGCCCTGGTTGAACTTGAACAGGTTCTGGGTCCTGAATTCGCATCTCTTCTACCGCCCATCCGCTTCGCTTCCCCAGTAGGTCTTCGTCGTGATGCACCACCCGGCCACGAAAATCATCCTCGCTACCAGCGCGAAAAGAACTGGGCACCTGGACAGTCCCCCTTCGGCTCCGTGTCAGAGCTTCTTCTCATGGCGGAGCCCGGCCAGCTGTTCCGCTGGATATCCAATGACGAGCCCGTAGAGTTGGTCCTTGGCGCGAAGGATCATCGGTCGGCTGTTGAGGAGCCATATCCAGCTACAGCCAAGCCTGGCGAGACTTGGCATAGCAGGAAAAGTATGACATGTGTACACGACGTTATGCTCCACGATGAGCATGTTCACCAGAGTACACCTATGTTAACCCTTACACTCTGCCACAGAGGGTCATGTGAGCCAGACAGGCAGAACACGGTCATGCTTGGCATGATACAACGACGTCAAGACCCGCCTGCTGCGCCGCTTACATGGTACGACCGTCGAATAGCTGTATATGAATCATCGCCGCCGTATTCAATGCTCAGCGTGAGTAAGAAGCTCACGTATCGCGGTGAAACGGACAGCAGATACATCTGGACGGGCTCCATGTCGTATTATACTAACCACTCCGAGTTTCCACCTCCAAATCATGGGTTTCTAGACGATGAGATCTGGTTGGGTTTTGGGGTCAATGACGCAGCTGCTGGGTGGCTCGATATTCGTGCGAGCGAACTGGTTGCGGATCATTACTTATGCCAAGGGGCTCCAGCCGAATACAGGTATTATAGACAGAACAGTTTGGCATAACACTGTGCGGTATTATGCATGATAAGCATAGGCAACACCAGATAAAACCATCTGGTTCCCCCTGACGATGGTTGTGGCTCTTAACCACTGCACCGCGAGTGAAAATAGTGGCTAATAGTTACTATTGTAATCGTAACAATTTTGCGTTCCCTTACATGTACGTTATACTGAAGGAGGAAAATAGAAGAAGGGCGTCAAGGTTTTCTTCATGATTATTGATAAGACATATTCGAAAAGAATTTATATTCTGCTAGCAAGCACTCCACTCCCGTGTTCCTTCTTATCTCTTGCTAATTAGCAAATTTGGTTCTCGCCACGTCATCCCTTCGAGTTTCGAGCATCAAAGCGTCTAAGCGCCGGCTATAGTGGTTCGGCATGACAGGAATATTATGATTATGTACCTTGGCTATGTCACGAAGGCGCAGTGACGACATTAGCATCAGAGCGGTACCGTAACGTTCGCATTGTGTATCAACATTGGTAGCGTGGTCCAGGAGAAGCTGAACAATACCCCTATGACCCATGGCTATTGCAATATACAGTGGAGGTGCAAGCTGTCCGCCTTGTAGATTGGCGTCAGCACCCCGACAGAGGAGGAGTTCGACCGTTCTTCGATCACAGTTGATAATCGCTCGTTGGATGGCTGTGGGGCAATGTTGATTATGGTCGTCCACAGCAGCTCCATTATCGAGAAGTAGTTGAATAGCATCCTTGTGACCTCCTGTTACGGCTGCTTGAAGAGGTGTCGGGGATCGATGATCTGACGCGCCGACATCAGCACCACTTTTGATAAGAAGCTTAATAATGGCCTTGTGACCTCCTCCTGCGGCTGCTTGAAGGGCTGTTATGAGTGTTTCGCCTGAAGGTAACAAGAATGCACCCGACGATTGAACTTGCTGATTGAAATCCGCGCCATTCTCGATAAGGAACTCAACCATCCTCCTTCGACCATGAAATGCTGCTACCAGGAGGGCCCTTGCCCATGTTTCGCCTTGGACCTGAGCATTCATATTTCTGTTAAGAAACAGCTTGAGAATGCTGCGGTTGCCATTGGCTGATGCGATGTTTACAGGTGGTGGAAGCAACCCACCCTGTGCATTAATACTAGCACCTTTATCCAAGAGGGACTCAACAAGTTGCTTGTTACAGTCCGCTACTGCGCTCTGGAGGGCTGTGGGATATTGTTGGTCGTGCGCATCAATGTCGGCACCATTATCGAGGAGAAGCTCAACGATTTCATTTTGACCTTTGCTTGCCGCTCCCTGAAGCGCTGGCGGGAACTGTTGTGTTTGCACGTGAACATCAGCACCATGTTTGAGGAGTAGCTGAACAATGTTCCTATGTCCGTGAAAAGATGCCAACTGGAGAGCGCTCGGGCAGCGTACTTTCGTGGCATTAACATCCGCGTTCGCTTCCAGAAGAAGCTCGATGATATCTGAGTTACCATTTTTGGCTGCAATCTCTAGCGCGCTCGGGAAGCTTCTGTGGCGTGCATCAACATCAACCCCATTTTCCAAAAGCGCTCGGATAATACCGACGTGCTCACACGTCGAAGCTATACCGAGTGCTCGTATCAAACTGACTCTAAATGCACATTGACAAGCAGGGCCATGGTTAGGGCAGCCTTGCCTGTAGGCCCTAAGAGCTTTTTCTGCGGTTATTTCATACCCCGAGACAGCAGCCCAAGTCAATGCAACAGGGCGATTGCTTTTGGTGTCAGTAAAGTAGAGAAGAGGTTCTGTAATCTGATGTGCTCGCCTATGGGACAAGCCGAGGTTGAATAGATCCCTGCATGTCAGGTAAGGAGTAAAATGATAGTAAAGCTCTGGAATGAGGGTAAGGAGTGCCATTGTGTGAGATTTACTAGACATTAATGCACAAATTGAAGCCATAGTGAGCGAGAGTTTCGTCTCACTGTTATAGTACATAGAACAGCACACCATTAACCTCCAATGTATACACATTGGCCTTGATTAGTCTTGGGAAATGGTCGAGTGCATGACATCGCCGATTGCACAGGCATCTTGTGCGAAAACGATGGTGAAATGGCTTTAATGCTGACAATTTACAATGGGGCCTTTAGGTAGAGCAAGTCATAGGAGCAAAGGAAACACTTCCTTCATCAAGAATAATCACCATTTTGAACTCAGGAATGGATCCTTTCCTTGAGGTCCCGCTTACGCATGAACAAGTGTATGTATGTGTAAAATGTGAACTCGGCTACTGGCGTGTGAAACTTGTTCTTAGTGCTTAGCTCTGGTTGTTCAAGCAGGACAAGGGAATGGCAAGACTTTCAATCGGCAGTTTTCACACATGCGTCGCTTTTCTGGAACCAATCGAGTCAACCAGTTCTAAAGGGAACATCACAACGAGGTCTAGTTTTCACTACAGAACAAGGCCGATTCAAGAGTATCCTAGAGGGCAGCTATCTTTCTCGCTATCCTCTAACTACTATCGAAGGAAGTATCTCCTCGTCTCAATATCTGAAGAGCAGAGGCCAAGATACGAGACCTGCAGATCCTGCAACAGATCTGTAATGCTGTTCAGACAATCCTGATATCATCATGAAACATCTTCCCTTGAGGTGGCTGCCTGTGTGACGCCGCTGTAGCCATCCGGTCATGCCGGTGTAGTAACTGCGATCTTAAATAGGATTTCCTACATCTAACGTTAGTTCTTTATTCAAGTTGCCAATGGCATTTTAGTAACCACTATCGTCTTGGCTAGCCAACAACGAATACCACATTTTTATGTGTTGCAGAATCCTTTTATTTATACTCTTGAGGCAAAAAACATACTCTTCCCGATCCAGTGGCAGCAGCTAGCATATCAATACACAACGCAGTGTGCTCAGCGAAGTTTCTCACGCGGCTTGTCTCCTTTGGTATGAGATTCACAGGTGTCGAGACCTCAACCAACATGACATTTATCACGCGTTGTCACTCGGCAAACATGTCATCAAAGTCATCAAGACCTAGTATTCATGGCTCTACACCACCGGCAGGACCTTCGCCTTAGTCATACAAAACAAATCGCAAGAATCAAACGATTCGAGATCGAGATCTTCGCTAGAAAGGAAACCAAACGTTGCATAAATTGCACTGGACAAATATGACCGGTATGGGATGCTACTGTTTTAGACAAAACCAGGATTATGGTCAGGCCGAGATTACAAAACATATAATATTACTATTGTAATGCCTACTGTTAATTTGCCAACCTTTCTTGCTTACTTCACGTAACGGGAAAAGAATATGCAAGTAGGCCAGGATAACAAGAATGCCTACTTTGTAAGGCATCCGACCTTTATTAGGCCAGCTAGTAGTAATCCAGTCAAGATTACAATCAGCCCCTCATACGAATAGCATAGACTTTGAACTATAGCGCAATTCAATGGCACAATTGTTGTTGTTGCCCTAAGAGGAAGGTACCTGCGAAGCATGAACAATGAACTGATTGAGCGGGGCAAGGATTAGGCGAACAACGAGTTCGCAGAACTTGTGAACTAGGCAAATGGCTCGTTGTCAGCTTCAGCTCCACAATTTCTTCAACAGGATTGAAAGCTCTACGCCAGCCATGCTAGCACTTGAAATCTGCTAAATTAGGGTCTGTCGGATCGGCAATGGTGCGGACGAGTCTGCGAGCTATCTCTGAGGTGACTGCAGGGTTGAAATAGTGAATACCTTTTTCAAGGCCCCACAAGCCTATGCACTTGCTTCATCAAAGCTCCACTCTTGATGCAAGGACAGTGTACTGAGGAATGACTCCAGTGGAATCCTGTGCTTCATGTACCTATTAGGGCGGTCTTATCGAATCTTATAACAACCCCGGAAGTATATCTTCGCTACATTGTAGTCAATTGTGATCATCTCCGTCACCTAAGCAAAACAATCAGTCCGTCTTCTTTCTGACCTATCGAGAAACCAACCTTTACTAATCATGGGAGCTCAAACTCAGCATCAAGCCCAACACACAAGTGGCGATGCACCACGGCTATCGCCATCATCAACTGAGCTACATAATGTGACGACGTCGGGAAAGTATGGGGAGCGCCTGACGAGGACTACCTGTGCTATAGCATTAAAACGGGCCGTAGGCCGAAGGGTACCGAAAGCGGCCTCCCGAACTGCACCCAAGATCATAAACTTTGAACAACGGCCAAGAAGCGGCTGCAACTATTGTTGGAAACGAAATGTGAGGCATTATTTCCATATTTCTTATCCTATCTACCGCTAAATGAAGTCTACAGATTCACTGCAGAGGCTCTCGAATATTGAAGTAAGTCAGTCACGGTCGTTTGGCAGGACAGGATGGGATTCTCCGCAATATCCAAGTCACATTGCCCGCTTCAAACACTCTTCGGCTGCAGAGAAGGGGAAACCGGAGAGACTCGCAGGCATTATTGGAAAAACAATCGCTTCTACAAGCAGTTCTTTCAATATCGCCACTTCAGTTGCTACTGTGTTCAATCATGTTTATAATGATGAGAAGGATACACGATAGGCAAAGAAGACTGTTCCACGCTCGAAATGATGCATAGGGGATGAGTGATAATCCTGGACAAGGCATACTTACCCTTGTTTATTGTGTATGTGAATTTGGCACAAAATGATTTATCTCCAACTCGACACCACATTGAAAGGTTCGCCATATTGTAGACCTGAGTTGCTTCTGCCTGCCGTTATAGCTATAACTCAGGCCTCACAGTGCTGAATGAAATCATGTTCCTTTATGGCAACATGATTATTCTCAAAAAAACTAAAGTTTGACACAAACGAGCTAGCCACCATCACAATGGAGAGCTACTTACGATCAACGATAATGAGTTCATCGGACGATCTCCGCCCAGCCGAAAACACCCGGTCTGATATCCGCATATCGCCCTTGTTTCACTCCAGCGCTTTTATGAAAGACAATGTGGGGCGTATAGAAATCATTTCAGCTTTCAGCGTCGGATCTTGCAAGAGAACGATCAGCGAATGAATGTGAATACAGAGGGTCATTCCCACGAAGAAACCTTGCTTGGACCAAGTTTACACCCTAACCAGGGCTATCCTAGGTGGTCACAGATTTCGAAGTCCTGCAGCGGCTTTGTGAAAGGTTGCTGCCGAGTTCATCGTGTCCATAGATCATCCAACCTGGAGGACGATCTTGTCCGGACAGAGGCAACCTCGTAAACGAAAGTTGCTAAGCAAGTAGTGGGACGCTAGTCGTGAAACTTGCAAGCGCGAGACACTGAGTTTACATGCCCTAGTTAATTCGGACTGGATAAAGCGATGGAATACAATACAATACAATTTATTACGCCCGGCGGCTTATTTTGGCCGATAGGGCACTAGTCACTAATTCGTACGTACATTGCCTAGTTTTCGTCCTCGCCTCCCCAAGCCCATGCTGTGCTACACGTTGCTCAATCTGTGTCCGCATTTCCTAAAGCCCAGACTATGCCTTGCTTTTCACCATATGAATTGAAATAGGTCTCCTCAAGCCCATAATGCGCCTGTTCCTCGATTGTGCTTTTCCCTTCTACCCTATTGCTCCCTGCGTTTTCCCCTAATTTACTAGCATAGCCAGCGAACTAGCTTGAAGGCTGTTCTTCAAGTGTTCAACGTCCTATCTACGGCGGCTGAAGCGATGTCCGCTTTTATGAGACGGGGTGTTTTGGTGTTTGGTGTAAGTAGGTCAGTAAGAGTAAGTAGGTGAGATTCTTGCAATCTGGTTTCAGTATTGTGTGTCGAGTCGGCCTGTGGCCATTGCAAATCGTATAGTTGCATGGACTGCCTGCATGTTTGGCGTCCACTTTGCGTCATCTGATGGTGACTTTCCTCCTAGGTAGAACGAGAGGTTTCCTCTCGATGTCTCCGTGCACTGCAACATTTCATTCCTATGCGCTGTCCATTTCGTGCATCGAAAGAGAAAGTGCTCCACTGTCTCTATCGCTTGCCCGCATACGCATTTCTGTGACGCTGCTATGCTGATCCGGAAGAGGTATCCATTTAATCTGGCCATGCCTGTCCTAAGTTGTGCTAGCACGCTGGCTTCTCTCCGTGACAAGCCATCATAGAGCAATCGAGTGTGCTTACCCGGGAGCGCAGCATCAACCTTCTTCGAAAACTTCCCAACATTGTCTGGTAGCCGTTGGTTTGCACGCTGGCTCGATCGGGCTATATTCAGGGTCGTCGATCGCATTTGGGGAAACTTCTGAGCCGGGACGGCACCGTCTTGGCTCGCACTTCGCGCCTCTTTCTTAGCCATTTTCAGGAGCCTGTGTTCAGCACTGGTGGGCATCCATATGACAGCCACCACGTTTCCTTTGACCCTCAATACATTGATGGAATCATATATGCATTTAACATACTCTTGACCGGACTGCTGGCGAGGGTTTCGGACTGTGAGCACGGCGGCTTTGTTGCTCGCCAACAGTGCCACGCTTCGATACTCAAGGTCGGGTAAGTGTCTCAAAGCGTAAGCCATCGCTGCTAGTTGTCCGGAAAATGGGTTCTGCTCCGTCCTCATGCCGAGCGTGAAGGAAAAGCGCTCAAGCTTCGGTCCTCCTCGCACCGAGGTGGGGATCTCGATGACCCCGCCAACTCCGACTACCCCATTCCGCGCCGAACTGCTCACTGCTGCCCGTACCGCCCATCCTAGATCTGCTTGTGTTGTCCCTAAACTATCCCCATCATCTACTATAGTCTGCACCCGTTCTACCCAGGGTGCCAACGTGAAAGGGTTGATCGTTTCTAGTTCTTCCATCGGGATCTCATTGAGTGCCACTGCTACCTCGTAGAATGGCGAGCGATTGTATCTTCTGAACTTTCGAATGCGAGATGTAGAGCTTCGGAGAGGGTTGGTTGTCGGAAGGGTATGTAGATCAGTCCACATCTTGATGGCCCGTTTCCAGAACCGCTCATGTACACTGGCGATATGTGCCTCTGCTTCTGCTACGCTTGTAGCCACTGTGAGGAATGTCCCCACGATTGCATTTGCCCCAATCCTCTGAACCCGGTTGATAGGGCTGGCTCTTCTATACCTGCATGCATGCATCCATACGTTTGAGGCGTAGTCCACGACCGGGGCCACCGTGGCTGCGAACAACTGCCTCGCTGTCCTCGGAGTAAGACCCCTGAGCCTTTGCAGCTCCATCGCAGCGTTCAATCCCTTAGCCGCTGCCCGTGCAATGTGCTCTTTATATTTGAGGCCGGCATCCATGATCATTCCCAGAACCTTGACCTGAGACTTGGGCCGAATGAGCTGTCCCCTGATCGCGAAAGGTTCCTCGTCGGACTTGTATGCTTTCCGCGTGAAGTGTATGATCGCCGTCTTTTCTGTCTCGAACGTCGCGCCACTTCTTCTCTCCCAGTCTAGAGCTTTCTTAATGATCCCTTTGATCCCATCGCGGTTACTTTCTGCGGTTGGACCTGTCACCCACGCAGTGAGCGATGGAATACAATACAATACAATACAATTTATTACGCCCGGCGGCTTATTTTGGCCGATAGGGCACTAATCACTAATGCTTACGTACATTGCCTGATTTTCGTCCTCTTCTCCCCGAGCCCATGCTGTGCTACACGTTGCTCAATCTGTGTCCGCGATTCCTAGAGCCCAAACTGTACCTTGCTTTTCACCATATGAATTGAAATAGGTTTCCTCAAGCCCATAATGCGCCTGTTCCTCGATTGTGCTTTTCCTTCTACCCTATTGCTCCCTGCGTCATCCCGTGATTTACTAGTATAGCCAGCGAACTAGCTTGAAGGCTATTCTTCAAGTGTTCAACGTCCTATCTACGGCGGCTGAAGCGACGTCCGCTTGTATGAGACGGGGTGTTGGGTGTTTGGTGTTTAGTGTAAGTAGGTTCGTAAGAGTAAGTAGGTGAGATTCTTGCAATCTGGCTTCAATATTGTGTGTCGAGTCGTCCTGTGGCTATTGCAAATCGTATAGTTGCATGGACTGCCTGCATGTTTGGCGTCCACTTGGCGTCATCTGAGGGTGACTTTCCTCCTAGGTAGAACGAGAGGTTCCCTCTCAATGTCTCAGTGCACTGCAGCATCTCAGTCCTGTGCGCTGTCCATTTCCTGCATCGAAAGAGAAAGTGCTCTACTGTCTCTATCGCTTGTCCGCATGCGCATTGCTGTGACGCTGCTATGCTGATCCGGAAGAGGTATCCATTTAATCTGGCCATGCCTGTCCTAAGTTGTGCTAGCACGCTGGCTTCTCTCCGTGACAAGCCATCGTAGAGCAATCGAGTGTGCTTACCCGGGAGCGCAGCATCAACCTTCTTCGAAAACTTCCCAACATTATCTGGGAGCCGTTGGCTTGCACGCTGGCTCGATCGGGCTAGATTCAGGGTCGTCGATCGCATTCGGGGAAACGTCTGAGCCGGGACGGCACCGTCTTGGCTCGCACTTCGCGCCTCTTTCTTAGCCATTTTTAGGAGCCTGTGTTCAGCACTGGTGGGCATCCATATGACAGCCACCACGTTTCCTTTGACCCTCAATACATTGATGGAATCATATATGCATTCAACATACTCTTGACCGGACTGCTGGCGAGGGTTTCGGACCGTGAGCACGGCGGCTTTGTTGCTCGCCAACAGTGCCACGCTTCGATACTCAAGGTCAGGTAAGTGTCTCAACACGTAAGCCATCGCTGCTAGTTGTCCGGAAAATGGGTTCTGTTCCGTCCTCATGCCGAGCGTGAAGGAAAAGCGCTCAAGCTTCGGTCCTCCTCGCACCGAGGCAGGGATCTCGATGGCCCCGCCGACTCCGACTACCCCATTCCGCGCCGAACTGCTCACTGCAGCACGTACCGCCCATCCTAGATCTGCTTGCGTTGTCCCTAAACTATCCCCTTCATCCACTATAGCCTGCACCCGTCCTACCCAAGGTGCCAACGTGAAAGGGTTGATCGTTTCTAGTTCTTCCATCGGGATCTCATTGAGTGCCACTGCTACCTCGTAGAATGGCGAGCGATTGTATCTTCTGAACTTTCGAATGCGAGATGTAGAGCTTCGGAGAGGGTTGCTTGTCGGAAGGGTATGTAGATCAGTCCACATCTTAATTGCCCGTCTCCAGAACCGTTCATGTGCGCTGGCGATATGCGCCTCTGCTTCTGCTACGCTTGTTGCTACTGTGAGGAACGTCCCCACAATTGCATTTGCTCCGATCCTCTGAACCCGATTGATAGGGCTGGCTCTTCTATACCTGCATGCGTGCATCCATACATTTGAGGCGTAATCCACGACTGGGGCCACCGTGGCTGTGAATAGCTGTCTCGCTGTCCTCGGAGCAAGACCCCTGAGCCTCTGCAGCTCCATTGCAGCCTTTAAACCTTTGGTCGCTGCCCGTGCAATATGCTCTTTGTATTTGAGGCTAGCATCCATAATCATCCCGAGAACCTTGACCTGGGTCCTGGGCCAAACAAGTTGTTCCCTGATCGCGAAGGGCTCTGCGTCGGACTTGTATGCTTTCCGAGTGAAGTGTATGATCGCCGTCTTTTCTGTCTCGAAGGTCGCGCCACTTCTCCTTTCCCAGCCCAGTGCCTTCTTAATAATCTCTTTGATCCCATCACGGTTGCTCTCTGCCGTCGGACCTGTCACCCACGCCGTGAAATCGTCCACAAACGCTATCGCTCCCCCGTAGCAATCGATGTGCCGCTGTACAAGGTCTGCATTGAAGAAAAGAAACAGAATCGGAGACAGAGGTGAGCCTTGTGGGAGCCCGGCTTGTGGTAGACTTCGCATCTCGGATGTCTGGCCGTTGATCTGAATAGTCGCTGTGCGATCTGAGCAAAAGGCTTCGATCCAGCGAAGCAGATCTTCTGGTATGCCCCTTGCTCTCAGTCTTTGGATAAGTCTCTCCTTGCACACTCCGTTGTAGGCTCCTTTAATGTCAAAGCTCACCAGGCTAAGGATCCGCCGTCCCCGCCAGGCGGCGTAGATCTGCTCTTGCAGCAACATCAAGGCCTGCTCGGCGGACCGCTGCTTGCGAGCTCCGAAGTGGTTTGTTGGCAGCAATCCGTGCGTCTCAACCGCGTGTGAGATCCTTTCCGCGACGACCGCCTCTAATATCTTGCCTAGGGTAGATAAGAGAGATATGGGCCTCCACGCTTTCGCGATCGAATAATCCTCCTTGTTCGGTTTCAA
>NC_030991.1:4365097-4453996 GCF_000149955.1 Fusarium oxysporum f. sp. lycopersici 4287
GACCGTCTTTGGGGCAGTTCTTAGTAATGTAAGATACCTATTTCTGGCATCCTTCGTTTCATCTTCCTCGGTCCTTCCACACCGGGCACGAAGGTCCAGTGCCATTCGTATATTGATTCGTGTGACTGACAGCAGGTTTGAATCAAGCTTGGGGAGACCGTACGGATAACCCAGTCCTGAAGGGTTCCAAGAGCGTTTTTCTGTTTTTCGAAAACCTTCTCTTGTAGCTGATAAAAGGTTAAATCCTGCTGGAAGATCTTCTGGCCTTGGTCTGTAAGGTCAGAGATAGACCATGTTCCATTTGCCGTTTCCTGAATGTCGTCTGGGGCGCCGTCTTGAGATTCGGCAGTATGAGACCGGATTGTTCGTTGGGCTGTAGCGGTCTTCGTATATCTGCGTTTTCTTATATCCGGGATAGCTGGTTCGTCTCCGAGGAATGTCTTGCTTTTGAGGTGCTGCTGAAGACCAAGACGATGGGCCTGAAGGAGGAATTCATGCTCCCAGTTGAGGAAGTCCTCAGGCTTAGAGAGGGTAGCCGTAAGACCTTCCTTTTGGGGCTTGGATAGGGACATTATGTATGAGAAAGAGGGTTCTTCAAGGTATTGAAAAATAAAAATAAAAATGGTTGAGGCAATGAGACTCTTAATTGTCAGATATTAAGGTGAATCGTGTATATTTCTTGATCCTTTCGCAATCGAAGGACCATTGAGACCTTATATCTTCAACTGGTTCCTTCTAGGACTTGAGTCCTAGAAAGTCCTAGATGAAAGTCCTACGATCTAAGTTTAGGGCGTCAAACTTTAATCCTGAACCTTAATCCTGAAGTTGAGGGTGAACCCTCCAACATTCAACAAGTAGTCACAGCCAAGCCAATGATAAAGAGTTGGTAACGCGCTGCTTCCCTTAGGCAATGCGATTTTGAGGACAAAAGCAACTACTGCATTCATAATTCACTAGGGGCCCTAAGTTTAACCTAGCTGATCGAGAACAGAGGCCATCAGCTTCATGTGTAGGTCGCCATGTCTACACAACCTCGAGACCAGGAGAATCGACATAGCCAAGAGGTAAGCCTGTCAGGGCCCTCGGATTACGATATTAGCCTAGGTCAGAATTGTAATACAACATGTAGAAGGCTTTCGATCAGTAAGTGTCTCATGGCACCGCGTAAAGGCTCTTGTGAGGCTGTATCTCACAATACGCTTCTGATAGATCCCAGAACGGATTTGTCTAGACTTGATACGGAAGGCGACTATGAGGTTGAAGAAAGGGTGCTATTTCTGAAAGAGGTTATCGATTGTCTTCTCTGTGCCACCACTGGACGTCACGATGCACCTTGTCATACCGGCGCCGTTTCTTCTCGGCACCGCGGCAAAGCTTACGCGCATTTTCTCGGACTTGGCTTCTACTGTTGCGGTCTTATATTAACACATTTACTAAGGATGCCTGCTTCTCTGTAGCCCGCAATAGCCTAAGCAGCCTGCAACCCGCTCTATTACAGTGGCTGCCACCTAAGCAACTGAGACTTTAGCGCAGAGGGAAGTTCCCCAGGCTAGCCTTTCCTTCTGAGAGGGTTAAAAGCCGCGGGATGACACACACAATACTGAAACCAGATTGCAAGAAACTCATCTACTTATTTTTAATACCCCGCTCACACCTTATATTAAGTAACCCGTTTCATAAAGCGAACGTCACTTCAGCCGCCATAGATAGGATACTGAACACTTGAAGTATACCTTCCATGATAGGTCGTTGGTAATGCTACTTAAGCTACGGGAGAACAGAGAGAGCAGCAGAACAGACAGGAAGATTATAATGGCGGAGTAAGCGAAGTATGGGCTTTAGGAGACCTATTGCAGTTTCACATGGTGGAAAGCAAGGTATAATCTCGGCTTTCGGAATTGCGGACACAAATTGAGCGGCGCATGGAGAGGACGAAAACTAGGCAATGTACGTACGAATCAGTGATTAGCACCCTATCGGCCAAAACAAGCCTCCTGGCGTAATAAGTTGTATTGTATCGTAGCGTGGGTAAGTTGGTTACATTATAATTATAGAATAATTCTATGTGCAGCTACCCTATAGCATTATAATTGTCTGATAAGTGCATAAATTTCATCAGCCTAACACGTAATTCGGCTACCGAGGCATCGCATAAAGCAGCCTTACCCTGCATGAACCAATCACAAAGTGTTGGTCCAGGAGAAAACGTGATCCACGATCTTCGTGATACAATATTCCAGTAACTATATAGAACACATTCATTTGCACTTTCATAGATTCTGGCTCGCCAGCTATTAATAAAATTCCTTTGCAAGAATACGCCCAACACGCACTAATTGTCCGTTTACGCCCAACAAATCTGCCAGCATAAACCATTTAAAAGGTTGGAAAAAATGAAAAAAAAAACTTAGTTGTTATGGTCGCGATCGATACAGATGTGGCCTCAAACAAGACGGACGGTACTTGCAAATAGGTCGGCATTGCAAAGTAAAATTATAGACCTAGAGTTAAACCCCTTTAGGTTATGGATTTAAGTGCTCTAATTAGCTGGACTCTTACCTCCTCCTGGCAGAGCCAGATTTGGCACCAAAAGACTGGAAGAGCCGAGCGTACAACGGTAATGAGAATAGTAACGTGGAAGGTCATAAGACATTAGTTAGCAGGACGATTAGTTTAAAAATCTGTTATATGTTCATATATCTTAAATAAATTTCAATCTGAACTACACTTATATTTGCCGAATAGGTTTAATACGACTGTAAGACTAATAGTATGTAAGAAGCATCTTAACCTAAATACTAATTTATATTAGATACAATGCAATACATAAGACTAATTTTCAAGCCTCAAGAGAAAATTCACAGAATGTAGCTCTGCTTAATACAGATCTTACCACCAAACGCAGATTTTCGACCCCATTTATGAATCAGAAAATACTCTTCGTGATGAACCCATCGTCCCACGCGAGAAAGCCGTGAGTTATTTCTAATGGTCCATGGTGGCTACTATGGTTTAAGTGGTAGGGGGCCTTACACCGCAGCTAAGAACATCACAAGACATGTTACCCAGGTTACCTCTGGTAATAGAATCATTGGCAAAGAGACACTGTGGTATGGAATTCTGAGATTTGGCGGGGAAAGGAGACCAGGACCCCGGGACTGTAATTTAATAAAACGCAAAATCGAATCTTTAAGCAGCTGAGGTTGAAGTTGGAGATGGTAACGCAGTTCGCGTAGCCAAAATTCAGTAAAGGTTGCGTGACATGTTTATTTAACACAAAATAACTGGTTTGTGTCAGAACCCTCTGGATATGGCGATTGGTATGGTCTATGGTCTGATGAATATAAAGAAGCGACTCCGTATATGATATAGATGCTGTAATCCTAGCGCGGTGATGACGGAATCTTCTACCTGTCTTACAACGAGATCCTCGATAATTTCAAGTGGATATAGAGGACTAGTCCATCTTTGTTGAGGCTATATGCATATTGCCTTATAAAAGCTTGGGTTAATTAGCAATTTCTACTGTTTTGGCTTGATATATCTCGTTGAGATATCATAAGCTTTAACTATCAATCAATAAAGGACTAGTCTTTTTGATGAGTGATGGACTGCTGCTCAACAATAGACAAGTGTCAGCATCTCCTGGCTTATGAGATGGTCTAGAGGAGCTTTGTAATCGTGATCACGGAAAGGCAACGGTATTGTCTCCTCACAGGTACAATTGTCGTCTTGTGATATCGACTTATATTGACAGTCTTAACTTGATGAGTTCTATTTCACTGACTTGAGTAGTCAATATGACTTCGTGCTACATGTCCTTCTTAATGCCCATAATGGAAGGATGTCCATTGGTTAGTTTAGCTAGTCCGTGAGTGGGATCGACGCTGGGTCAATAGGGAGATCGAGCTGGAGCCAGGCACATATGGCCATCCCAAATGTTGTCGCCGAGAGGTTCAAACGCATCCCTGCGGTCCAATGTATGGTCAAAATAATAGCCAATGTCATTCACATGAACTGCGGGAGATAGGCTTGCGATACGACCTAACACCCGCGGAAGAGAGGGTTTTGGATAAAGACGAGGCTCTTGTCAAGAAACGGGAAATCGAAAAGAAGTATAAATTGAAGCAAAACGAGCAGGAACAAAGAGAGGCAGATCATAGAAGTAATAGTTCGTATTAAGGAAGTGACAGTGCGGATGACGAATGAGACGAACAATGACAAGGAGAGGGCTAAAGATCACAACACATTTACTCCTTCATCAATACGAAAACTAGGTTATAAATATGTCCAAGAGTCACCTTTGCACATGTCGACTTTATTAATAATGTATGGCGTAACCTACTCAAAGGAAGATGACCCTTCTCTCGTGCCACAACAATATAGTTCAAGTCCTTACAAAAGCGAATGGGGAATAGGATGTAGCCAAATAGGCCATTCCCTCAAGCTTCTTTAACCCTGAATCTAGTAAAACTCTGATTATTTGTCTTAGAGAGCTACTGAGATTACGTCGAGGCTCAGGGGGCTTTGGTTTATAGGACGACTTTAAGTGAACTGACATAAAGGTCATATAGTCATGTCTTGTTTCTCGTAGTCCTCAGGGTAATAAGGAGGCCCAAAGATAACATAAGGAAATAAAAAACCATAAAACTTAGCACTTTCCCTATCTAAGTCCACGAGAGACCTGTTCCTGTATAAATTCTCCTAGCACAGTTCATATAGCATTAAAGAACACGAAAATAACAGATGAAAACTACATGAACCTGATGTATGATGGAACAACCGCCAAAGAAAACAAGAAAGAAAAATGTTCCTGCCTCTTTTCAGCCTATAGCTGCGCAGATTTCTACCCTGAAAGTCGTTAATAGGCCGTAATGAACAGCTAGCTGCACGGTTTTGAATTGTTAAATGAATCCATCATGTCAAGGATTCCTTGAGCCTTGTACTGTCTATAGTACTCAGATATATCCACAAATGTACTTATTTCCTGTTCTTTATGGAGATTGAAAAAGGAGACTGCAAATCGGCCGACTTCGTCAGTTGAATAGTCTTCGAAAGTAATACCTTCCTATTGTCGTCTTGTATCTCACGTTCCACTGCTCTCCATCATATCTTTTGTCAAGTTCGGTCCAGCTTTCATCGTTACGCAAGGTGCGAGTTCTAGCGTTCTTGACTAGTTCCGCTAGTATCCATAATAGTTGACCCATAACCGTATTCTTATGTCGTTGATTTATTTCTTCTAGTTGATCCAAATTCAATGATGCATGTAAGATAAAGGCGCTTAGTGGAAGCCTTTGGATTATCGACAGAAATGACTCAGATTGCGAGTTATTTGGCAACTTTTGAAAGCATTTTACAATTTAATCCTTTTTCAAACCGAGTTGTTTTAATGCTGTTTCGGGGTTAAGTTGCCACAGCTCTCCGTCAAATGAAGCCTGGCTCCCCCTTTGCATATTATTTAGAAGTGCATGCGAAAACTTCTCAACAAAGTTGTTATACCCCTCCACTTTAAATCTTTCATGTCCAGGAGTTTCTGTGACACGTTTCTAATAGTTGTTAGAAATATTTAAAATAGAGTTAGTCGATTACATACATGCATCTTAGTTAAAAAGTTCTGAAATTCAATGCATAGAGGCAGATTATTAATTCCGAGCAATAAAGGAATAATAAAAGGCCCTGAACACTTTGTGGTAAAAGAATTTGAATAATACTGGTCTACTAGTTTATTCCATTTATCTTGTTGGTTGATGGCTTCAAGGTATGTTTGACGCTCAAGCTCTTTGATTAGGACAGGTGCTGTATTAGTATAGGTTGGTTCCTTATTTGGATATCATTTACGTTGTGAACGATAAACTTTGGAAGCTATCTGCAGGAACTTTGGCCAATCTGCAACCGTAGTAAATATAATATGATTTGGATATGCTTTGCGTCGTGAATGATAAACTTCGGAAGCTATCCGCAGGAGCTGTGGCCAATCTGCACCCATAGTAATATAATAAGATCTTATTAATATGAAATGGGATAACAATTATTTAATATATGGGATAATTATCTCTTTATATTTTTCCTAGTGGCTATAAATAATGTTGTTTCAGCTGTTATACTACATTGATTTCAATTTGATACGTACTTATTTAGGAACACTTCTTATAAAAGTTATATTTTAAGAATCTTCAGTATTGATAGTAAAAGGTTAAATATATACACTACTTTTCAGGTTCAGTTTCCAACCTTTCATTTTTGATTTACCTTTATACCTACTAAATTGGTAAATTCTCTTTTGCTTTAAGCATGCGCACCAAAACTCCCTCAGCCATCACAAACGCCAATTTGATCGATCAATGCTCAATTAATGACCATGCCTCAACTTTACTCTGAATGTCAGGTTCTTCTTACACGTCAAGCGCTTCGAAACAACCCAAAGTTAGGTCTCCGAGACGCTGCTAGATTTTACTAAGTCAACTATTGGGCGTTACGTCGCCGACAAAATGGGATCCAATCGCAATGTGACTGGATCCCGAAGTCACGCATACTATCTGATCTTGAAGAACAGATCATAGTCAAGTTCATTCTTGACCTATATTCGCGAGGATTTCTCGACGATTACTTGGTGTGGAAGAGATGGCCAACGGATTACTCGCCGACCGTAACGAGTCACCCGTCGGCAAGCGTTGGGCTATGAACTTCGTCAAGAGACACAAAGACCTCAAAACGCGTGTTTTCCGTAAGCGAACTGCCAGAGAGCCAAGTGCGGAGATCCAACCATTATTCGCAATTGGTTCGGGCTCGCGCAGAACACGATCGCTAAGTCGCCGCGGCATCCGATCAGATGGCACCTGGAACTTTGACTAGACTGGTTTTATGATGGGAGTCATTGCAAGTGGAACGGCCGCGAAAGTTGCAGAAAGGCGTGGAAAGCCGAAATCAGTGCAGCCTGGAAACCCGGAATGGATTACCGTCATTCAAGCAGTTAATGTCGAAGGCCAGGCGATCCCGCCGTTCATCATAGGTGCGGGACAGTATCACCTCGCCAACTGGTACCGGGAAAGTAGCCTTTCGGGCGATTGGGCTATTGCAACGACCCAAAATGTCTGGACCGATAACGAGATGGGTCTCGAGTGGCTAAAGCACTTCGACAGGTCTACAGCCAAGCGATCCAACAGTCGCTATCGTCTTCTGATCCTTGGTGGCCCGGAAAGCCACCACTCGGTCGACTTCGAGAGATATCGTAAAGAGAACAAGATCACCACGCTTTGTATGCCGCCTCATACTTCTCATCTGCCTCAGCCTCTTGATGTCAGGGTGCTTTTCTGTGCCCAAGCAAGCATATGGCCAAGAAATCGAGCGTCTGATCCGATACTCGATAAACCATGTTTCCAAAACCGAGTTCTTTCCGGTTCTTTATGCCGCATTTCAGGCCACTATGACATAAGAAATTATCAAAGCTGCTTTTAGAGGTGCTGGGCCTGTTCCACTTGACCCGGAACAAGTGGTCTCGAAACTTGATGTGCAGCTACGGACTCCAACATCGGTTGAGGAGGAGACTGGCCCCTCTACCCCATGGGTCTCAAGACGCCAAAGACTGTGATTTAAGGACTAGGTAGCGATTTTGACAATATCATAACATCAGAGTGGAACCATTACAGAAGGTTAACGGACGAAAGGTGTTCGACTCTAGAGATACCTTATCGTCTAGGTAGATTAACTAGGGTGTGTCAGAAAACGTCTGACGTGAAAACCTGAATTTTTTTGGTGGAAGTGAATTGCTGTGTCAGACATGCTTTAACAGTTCAAGGGGGATTAGATCGCATAGCTAAGACCTTAGCTATGCTGAAACTCGTTGTTAACCCTCACTCGACCTAAGCACTCGCATACCGTAATAAATTCATCCTAAGGACAAATCTTAACTTTATACCAATTAGTAATCCACTTTCCTCGTAGTAAGTCACCTGTCGTTTTACCTATATAGTACTGAATAATTGATATGTTGGTAATATTAGTCATAGCCAAGACAACGATAAAGAGTTTGGTAACGCGCTGCTTCCCTTAGGCAATGCGTTTTTTGGGATGACCAACTAATTCACTCATAATTCACTAAGGGCCCTAAGTTTAACCTAGCTGACCGAGAACAGAGGCAATCAGCTTCATGTGAAGGTGGCCATGTTTGCGAGGACCGTGATTAGCTACCTAGCTTTGCTTCGCTAATAATAGGAGGCTGTGCCCACTCCTAGAACTAAGCAACAAATTTAGATATCCCATCTCTACATGCAATGACAGCTACTGTAGTCTATATCGGAACATTCGGTAGCATATATGACCCCTTCGCTCCGTCCTTACTCTATCGTCAGAGTAGCTTGACTAGTCAGAACGATGAAGGTTGAAACTCCACTATACTATGCATTAATGCTCGCTCGGCTTGCATCAGGCCAGAACCCTTCCCCTGAGTGTGATGATGCTGGCCCGGTACTCTATCCAGGAACCTGGAATCAATACCTGGCCCCAAATATGGGTGTGAGTTGCCAGAAGGCCAGTATCTTATTTTCTGGCCAGGACACACGTCAAAACCTAACAATTGAGCATGGCGACGCCCTCTGCTATGGCTTCCCGTTAATGAATATAACACTACCTATAAACGCGCCTCCAGGGCCTGGTAGTATTCAATTTTTTTGTGAAGGCAGGGAGGCTGAATACTGCCAGATGATTTCTGTTGAGACTAGACCGCCGGACGACGCCCGTGAGGCTTCCGCGACAGAGTACGCTATAACCCAGGATTGCCCAGTCAATCCAACCCTTACTTCAGAGAAATATGCCAGTGCATCCAGCAAGCCTACCACTGTGAGTACGCCAACTCCAAAGGGTGTCGCTCCTATTGGAACTGCGCCCACTCGGGCAGCCATGGAGACACCAGCCAACCAGACACCAACCAACCAGACACCAACCAACCAGACACCAACCAACCAGACACCAACTAAAGAGCTATCCGATACGAAGATACCAGAAACTGACGCAGATAAGCCTGATCCTACGGGCAGCGGCAGAAGCGGATCCTCTGATACTGATAGTGCCACTAGTACTACCAATGGCGATATGCCAAATGAGACAACTTTGCCACTGACAGGGTCTCATGCAGCTGGGTCGGGGGCTGCGCAAACGACACAATCGTCTGAGTATACTGATATAGCGGCTCCAGCACTGCCAGAATCTGGAAAGACTCATGCGCCGCCATCACCCTCCAATGAAGGGCAGGCATCTGGCGATAATCGTCAATGTACTTGCGGTCAGTAAATTATTCGATCAAAGACGTGGCGTAGAAAAAACGTAAACGGTTGAATGGGCATTGCTTTTCTTAATGTCATGCGAGCAAAGGTTTAGAGTTTCACATCCTATCACGCGTATTCAGTATCATTGCGCTAGCTTTGGGCGGTTATTAGTCGCTGAAGCAAACGCCGTACGATTTGTATTTTAGACATGTCTTAATAGAACAGTCCTTCAAGATCTTCCTTCTTATATAATCACTTCCGGAAAGATAAAGATGGCCTGAAAGCATTGCTACTTTCATGAAGTCCGGAGAAAATGTAGGGAGAGATTACATATTAAACCGCTTTTGCAAATCGCTTTAGGAGGCTTATCGGCACTAAGGTGGGCGAGTTTTGCCCCCATTTTCTCGTCCGGATGACATGAGTAAATACGGTATGGTATGTCAGCTTACGGGCGCGAAATTGGCGTATTAGCCCGGTTTTAGCCAGGCGCGAGAACGTAGCCCAAAAGTAGATGAACTCTAAAGCACCAGACCCAAATTAGTTTCGCATAACACGGTATGAGATAGTGCTCGGATTACCGTGTGGCTCCCTACATGACTCGATGCAGAGCTATGCAGCTGGGACAGCTGGAATAAGCACAATGTGTGGCCCCCCTGCACGTCGAGCGTCTGTCGTGGAGGAGGAAAAAGCGCACGACTAAAACTATACGGTGAGGTTCTAACTTTAATCAAAACAAGTACGAGTTGCGCCACTTGCATCGCGTCATTATCACCATGTTGGTAAGCTGAGAGAGCTATGAGGGCTATATCCGTCGTCGATATTCTTCTCGTCAATAGCAATACGGAGGCTTCGAAACTGGCTGTTATGGCTCGGTTCTCTGTATCTGATCTAAGCGATGTGAGAGAGGGGGATTAGAGTTAGAAACATGGTGTTGACATTGTTTGGCGGCCGATCGCCGATGAAGGGCCTGATGTTATCTGTGTAACCATCTTGAGAGTGATTCACGTGCTAAGGAGTCGGGCTAGAGTGTCTCGAAGAATGAACAGCCGGGCTCTTACTTATACCGTTTTGGAGAGGGGCTTGACAGTCACTAAGATAACTGACTTTTCGTTTTAATGTGTGAGCACAGGCCGCAGGAAGGGCGTTGAAGCATATTGTCCATATGTGTATTTTTGTTTTCTTCTCTTTGTACTGGAGCTTGAAGTTTCTTCAACCATACAACCTTATGCACGTACAGTACATAGCATAGGCTATATCATGATATCTTACCACACAAATTGTTACCGGATACTACTGCATCAGGTATATGAAAACTTATAGAGCGCATGTCATTCACGCGGCCATAAAGCCCAAGATATGGCTCTGCGTATCCGCAATGGTTGACTTGCTGCGTACAGGGCAGAGACTATGTGTGTTCTCGACTAAAAATGTTGGCATTTGAGGATACGGGTAGAACTAGCTAGTAGACCTAGACCTTAAAAGATGGGTAGTCAACGAACATACAGCAATGGATTGAATACACGGAATGTGGGAACACCCAGTCTGTCTATCTGTCCGTTGTATAGGGGATCTGGTTTCCCTTATCCAGTTATCCTTATGGATTGTATGGATAGCGTTATTGTTTATATGCGACGCAACGCTGCAAGTGCGCAGATAGTCACCGGATCCATCAAGCCGAAGGCTGAAAGCTTTAAGGTCAGCGTAGTCTCCTTGATGAAGAGGATCTTGTTGCGAGATTCTGGCTGACTGCTTTGTTCCGATGGAGCCCTCTTCATTTCAATACAGTGAACTGGAAATATGCCGCCTATCAATTATCTTTAGATTTAAGATACAGTACTTCGCGTAACCGAATTCGATTTTATAATATTGCAAGCATCGGAATAGATCTATTATATTGCTACTATGTCACAACATACTTCCTCTATAATCATATAAAGCCGAAATATCCAGCCGACCGTGCACCTAGTTCTTGAATATATGCTGTACTTACCAGTGCAGTAGCAACAATCGTGTAGCAGGCTCTTAAGGCTATGAACAAATCCATTCTATAAAGACCATTGGCCCTTAGCATCACACCAGTACACCCCGGCCTGAGCTTTTAAGACATTGCTGCAAATTTTGACTGCATCTCCTGGCCCAGGATGCGAGCTTGCGATGAGTTCTTCCAGGCTTTCCATGCAGCTAACAGCACAAGCGATATGGCAATAAATAACCCTGTGATAACTATAATAATACACCAGTTTGGATACGTCGAGGTATGACAAAGAACCAGACCCAATACGAATTGTGCGACGGCTAGGCATTCCATAAGAAGTGGTGTCCATAACGGAAGTGGAACCCTCTTCCACTTATCATCTAATAGAAGCTTATCTCGATATCCGTAGGACAAGATTGTAGCCACTACAAGTTCCATCACCGAGAATTCGGTTGCGCCTACAAGCAAGCTCATCCCCGCGAGGAATGAGAACTTGCCGTCCTCGTCCGCTTTTACGCCGTTAAAGATCACCGTGATCAGACTCATGGTACCTATATAGGCTGAGATACTATTAATGGCGTTGAAATGAGCAAGAAGCTGGGAAGCATTGAAATGAGCGAGAAGTTGCGAATAACTGAAATAAGCAGAAAGGTGGAAAGCATTTTCATTAATCTTTCCAGTCATGATCGATTCTTTTTAGTTACTGTATTGTGTTGACCAAACAGTCAATATTGCAAAAGCTGGCTGGTATATATATAACTTTCATTGCTTAAGGCTGCAGTAGATGAACAAGTTAATATATGTTATAAGGACCGAATATTTTCAGCGCATGAGTAATTGTCTGTATTTTTAAATACCTATGTAGAGAATTACGTTACAGAATAGCATGAGTATGTTATTAGCAGCTTGATTAAACTCAATTAGGGGCCACAGGCCAGATAATAGATCTACTATTTAAAGCTTAATATATAGTACAGCAATTACTAACACCACCAAGACAACGGATATAATGCTGCAGGACTATTACGGGAATGAAAGTAATAGATATATATGTCTCCAAATTGATCCTCCTTTGGACCTCAAGCGTATCCTACATTGACACTATACCAAGATGTGTCTTCAAAATTGAGATAGAAGTACAGTATATAACACACAAATATACAATGCGGAAATACTACGTATAATTATTTACTACTCTCTAAGTATTCCTGATTGTAGTACAAAAAATGCACGATAAAACCATAATCTAGCTTTGAGGTATATGTCTATTTGAGCGCTTTGCTTGCTAACCCGACATCGAATCTGCCCGAGGAAGGTTGATCAGCATGAAAAACTGAGGGCCTCCTTTTGTTCCATATGCTGCGCTTCAAGTTTGATTGCTCTTTATAATGTAAATGCGCCTAGACTTGATAACTGTCATTGCAAGCTACGTTTTGCCCTCGAGGTAACTCCTAATTACGAAGCTCGTAAGTGTGGCCCTAGATAGGGAGGGAATATTCAGATGATGGCCAGATCGTTGATATGAATGTTATAGTGAACCAAGTCACAAAGCGTAGGTCTACTGCAACCTGTTCGGGTCTAGTATATAAACCACTGAGTATTTTAAACACGTAGCGTATAAAAAGCGCCATGTTGCTATCTATCAGTACATTTCACAGGGTGAGTATTGGATATTAGGATTAAAGTTAATAATAGGTACAGTCCGATTTTCGCTAAAGAGGCCTTTCTAGAGAATCTGTTTTTAGATGTAAGCAAAGCACCCTGTCTTTGCCATATGCCTCGTTTAAATGATTCCACTTTTTAAGCCGTAATTGTATTCTTACGTGAGGGATAAAAGCGAACGAATAACTCTATCTTCTTCTTAGTCATGTCGAATCTCGTTTCATCACACCAGTCCAGTTCTTGGCTGACCCACTCCCAGTCGAATGTGCATAGCATGGAGGCAAAAACTATTATTGCCTCCATAAATGCAAGTTTGATTCTGACACAAGCACGAAGCCGGAAAGGAAATGGTCACCTTGGTTTTTAAGCGTTATGTATGACCCAATGTAGTGAGCTTTCGATCAGCCACTGGGCCACACTCAATGATTTATTGCTAAAAGCATGGGAAAGTGCAGTCTGTCATCATGTGGATCTCAGGCGGACCGCGCAGTGGATGGATGGGCATTATAGTGAATTTCAATTTGAAGAAACTGATGCTCCTTTTGTCAGGGTCGATCGTGGGTAGTTCCGTATGTATTTAGGGATCGAAGAGGAATCTCAGCCCTGGCGGTCCCATTATATTAGTAATAGAAGGAGTGTATTGTTGATTTACACATCACACAGCACGATAGTGGACTTTCGAAATACCCACCTATCTCCACTTGTGAAAAACGTCCACAGCCTTCGTCGCTTCATAGGTAGTATCGTTATGCCACACATCGTCACATAGTTTTGGCCTTGCATTTCACATCTGACACACATATATCATAGCAGAAGCCTACTGGCTACAAAGCCATCACCATGACGTAAACGCTTTGCTCGGAGAGGCTTACAACGTCATGAGGAAGAGTATCTTTGAGGTAGTTTAAGTTAGAGCATTGGAACACAGCAGGGGGCTAGCAGTGGCAAGGGAGGACATTTCAAAGGAATAGTTGATCGCAAACCGTGTCGGACAAGGACTTGTTGGTTACAGCTAGCACTAGAACATGGGGTAAGATACACATGGAATCCAGAAAGGGAGCGACTGGCTAATAAATGATTAACCATCGCCTCAGTTCGTCGGGACCTTTTCTAGTTTCACCCAACGCCTAATCATTATAATAGGCATCTTTCCCACCGTCCCCAACGCGTTAAGCTCGACATCTCAACTTAACTCGTAATATCTTCAATTATCATGGAGGCTGGACTTGTAAATGCGGACAAGCTTGGCCGCGTCCTCACGAACAGTCTATGCTTCGCAATTCGAAGATGGAAGATGATCATGCTAAGCTACGTCTTCTTTGCTGCCATCGGCAGCACCCTTCTTTCCATTCACAACGGTCCATCTCCCCCTCCTTCCCTCAACCTTCCTCCAACTAACACTGTCAGAACAAGAAGCATCTTACCTCGCAGCGCGAAGCTGGGGCGGTTTTGACGAACGACCTAAAACGGAAAAATGCTACCGGCAAGAACGCACCGCGATGATTCTCTCCTTACTGTTCGGAGTTCTGGGGGTTGATCAGTTTTACGCTCATCATTGGCCTTTGGCCGTTTTCAAGTTGTTGACGCTTGGGGGCTTGGGACTTTGGGCATTTGTTGATATGATATTGTGGATTGTGGGTGGTGTGTACGGAACGCCGGGATGTCCTGGAGGGAGCTACAAGGAATGGCAGTATTAGATGTGTGGTAACGGTAGCCAAGAAGGACTGAGGACCCGGAGAGAATCTGTCATCTGGTGGTTGCATGATGGAAGCATGACTCCGACTCATTAATGTGTATGGCCCCGCGCTCGTTACAAGTAGATATATCCGAATCTCGCAAGTGGGCGCATTGTATTTTGTTAGCTATGGGACATCGCATGGCTTTGATCTTGCTAGATAGAAGATCTTACCTGTTTATAATTGTTACTCGCGAACAAGTTCTTGGTCAGCAATGGCCTGAACAAATTACCGTTTTTTAATCTTAGGTTTGGCGCACTGTACTTTTACAGAAGGCATGTACGTCGAGGCCTAATATTCCCACATAACATTTTTGATTGACCACAGCCAGGTATCGAGTCTAAAGAGGCCCTAAGTAATTTAACCCGTAGTGCTAAGCAGACTTCGAGATATGGAGCATTACAATAGGGGAATGAATGCTGAGTCCCGACGGGTTACATTCACGTCTACCTGTACCCTAGCAAGTTTGGAGGGCGCTGCATAACATAGATAGGAACTGGAGTGAATCATGAGTATATCTAGTATGCAGACATGTGAATCAACAGGTTAGCCTCGTTTAATTCAGTGCATTTGGGCACCCGTTCAAGATCCTTCTCCCTGCCGCCCCTATCTAACATAACTTCTCAGCATGACTCACCCAGTGACCTATGTCTAATGGAGTCTGTCGTGACTCTGTAAGTCTTCTCTCCGACGTGAAATCGGAAAATCCGTGTTTTGGCATGGTTGCACGGGAGTCAACCTCATAAAAAACAATTTTCATCACATAAGTGCCAGGATTCGGAAAGACACTATATAATGGCCCAGAAGCCTTTGAACGCCCTCATATTGTCAAGAAGAAGGCTCTTAACCAGTCGATGATCTTGACGAAGCCGATAGTGAGCTGGTATGCCTGCGTTACTATGTTCCTATAATGGAAGGTTCTCTCGTTTTGTGTATCTAGCTATAAAGCGCTGATGAACCCAAATTCATTCCCAAGGACGAAGCCATTCGTTTTGATGTCTCCCAGCTCGCCACGTTGCATTCTATTGTGTTAAGCGGCTTGATAATGACTCTGATGTGCTGTATGTGGACTTTAATAGGAGACGGAATCGATTGAGCTAAAAGAAATCTTCATACTCACTGTAATGGAGAGTTTATCGATTGTATTAAAGTTAAGCTAAAGGCATGCTATGCTGTCATTGCTAAACCTACTGCATTTTCTGAAGTATCTATTTATATTAACCTATGTCATGTGAAGCTTATCAGCCCTGACTTTGCCGTACAACACAGCCTACCACTATTCGGCTCTCTATCCCTATCTGGCTAAGCTATTTTACTCCACCTATACAGAGTCATTAATATCACCTAGGGTGCGACGACTGACTTGCCAGAGCCGTACAAGATATTCTCGACTTTGAGGTTGAGACTACTGCCGGAGCCGAGGCCGCTGGGGCACTCGGGCTGGTTGCTGACGGCAAGGTTCAGGTGGCACTTCTCGTCAACACCGCGCTTGCAGGTGGGTTCATTGATGTTGTACAACTCATAATTCTGGGCGACCCAGCTTGTGGGCTCGTCAAGGCATGAAACGACATAGTTCATTGAATTCGCGGCCGATAGGGGAAGCTTGCCGTTGTCGAGGATTTCATTGCATCTGGAGGCGTGGACGAACTCGTAGTCCATGACAATGCCACCGCCCTGCTGGGGGTTCTTAGTAGCGGACTCGCCGAAGCCAAGGTAGTTCCAAGCATCGTAGGAGATGTCGTGAGCACCCCCGGAGGAGTCGATCTTGAGGAGATGGACGTCGCGGCCCTCGTTGAAAACCTTGACGCAGATGTTGTTGCAGTCAACGGTACCGGGCCAGTAGGCAACGCGGTTGGTGTCGATCTTACAGCCGAGAACTCCAATGCTACTAGAGTACTGATCGTGGGGAGTAATACTTGCAGAGCTACGAGTAAACATGTTAACTAATATTAAACCGAAAACACAGTTTGTCATTTGGGTCAAAAGTAGTGTGTATGTTTTTATATTAAAATCAGTTTTTATTTCTAAGGCGTATGTATAAAAATACGAAATAATACGATTTATGTTATTCTATAGTTATATTGCTCCTTTTACAGTTGGTTCCGTACGTAATAGTCTATTTATTTATAAGTTTACTTTATAGTACTTAAATACTCATTTTACTTTTTTAGTCTTTCGAGGGCTATGGCAATGTATTATTTTAGTAATTACCCTTTGTTTACGAGGACGAATAGTAATACATGGAGCCCTAAGCAAGCTCTGTTTCAATAATACCCTCCATCGATTCAAATGGACCCCAGATCTTCAGTACATTCAACCCAACACTCTGAACCAGCTGGCGCCACTCATTCTCTGTTCTCTCCTTTGCACCCAGACAAAGCGCTGATGAAGTGGGTGCCGGCGTCGTTATTTTTGGACGTGAAGAGGGAATTGGAGGTTGTAAGAATGAGATTCAGGAGGTTCATGATAGCCCGCACCTTGGCATTCCAGGCAATGACTCTGAAGATACATTACTTTTACTGACAGTTAATCACTCCAATTGCCCGATATTGTGCATGAAGTAAGCTCGAGCGCCTCTGACTGGTTGAGGAGTCAAGAAATCGTGAGGCTGTACAGATATAATGTCCGGAATATCGAGTTCACTAAGGATCCCCGGTAGATCTTGGAGGACTAAGCTTCCCGCAGGAGTACCAGGATGGCGGATATGGAACTTGATCAAGTCATGGCCTTTGCTGCCGCCGACATCTACGACCAATGGCCGGTCAAGCTTATAGTTAGCAAGGAGGGTACCGGTCGGGTAGATTTCAGGCCAAGGCGTCAGGTTATATTTGGAGTGGCTTTCCATAGCATCATTAAACTCTCTTGCAGCGACAGGATTGGCAACAAGGGACTCGAATACATTCTCCTTCGAACCGTTCAGGAACTGCCAGTTACAGTTATAGGAATCGGTAGGATTCCTATAACCAGACTTTTTCAGGTATTCAGGCAATGTTCGAAACATTGGGACATTTACGAAATGATACAAGCCCCCATAGACATTGGCGAGTGCTTGGTCTGCAGCCAGTGCTTTCACCCAAGGAGTAGGTTTGTATGTGTCCTCAGCAGTCTCAATGACTAGATTCTGGCCAGAGATCTGCCGTATCAGTCGCCCTTTCAGCGGTCAATGATTAAGCTTGAAGATGTTGAAGGGAGTAGCTTACGGATCAGCACAGGATCAGTCTTGGTATGCTCAGCTAGCTCAGCGCAAGTCTTGTCTCCACCCCCAGCCTCAACCCACTTTGTAAAAACACCAGCATCGATCAAAGTCTTGGTGCATGCGGTAGTAGCTGGGTTGACCCAACAGTGTTGCCAGACGATATCCCAGGGCCTTTGGATTTTGCTCAAGGCCAATGTTAGCGCCTCCAAGGCACGAAGACGCCCCGCTTCGTTGTTGAACGACTTATCGTCGAGGCATTGAAGTGCCTCAATGAGGTTGTTTTCAGAAGGCATAAGACCGAGTTGTGTAGCTGGTGCAGTGAAAATTGGCGAGTATGCAGGCCAAATCCTAAAATGAGTAGAAAGGGATCTTGTGGGTTGATGGTGTTCAGCAGTGACAGGGCAGAAGTCCGCATTTTAAAAGTTATCTACGTACTGTGAGCGTAAGCTTCACCTCTCTGTAAAGCCCGTCAAAGCACACCGTTGAAATACTGCAGCTCTAATACATAGCAGGGGTATCGTGTTAAGAAGATGTAAGTTTTGGATATGAAACGCCCTTGATTGTGCTCTATTTTACACTCATGTCGCAACTGGTTGCGCACTTTACTCGTTTCTTTATTGGTTGGTGTCATGACTTTGCCTGGAAGATCACGTTTCTCTGGAGGGGTGGGAGATCAATTGCTTACATCACTAGAGTGAATAAACATCAAGAGGGCGGGAGGGATCTCCCATCAATGAAAAAGACAGTCCCTGATGCGTGATAGATAGGGAATTCTCCTACTTTTCTGATGAGCTGTTAAGCGTCACCTAATCATTAGGTGACTGTTCATTAGCAGTATCGCAAGAACTTCTTCACAACTAAGACAATCAGTTGCTCGAAAGATCAGCGCATTCGTGCTGGCCAGCTGGCCAGACCTGGGACAAGAGAGAGGCATGGTGTCGTGACGCAGGCAGAAGTGGCCGCATCACAGAGAGATGGTGGTCCCATATTTCCTGAGACGTTCGGCCAAACACGGCTTGTCTGCTATTGTAGTGGTGCATCGAAGCGGGCAATATTTCACCCAGGTTGCTGCCTATCCTGCCTAGCTGGCCTGTTTGCCCTGATCTTGGTGTATGTCCTGATGATTGACAATCACGTCTTTATTTTGCGGGCACAGTCTCACAGAAGGCCAATATGTCCAAGTTCTCAAGGTACACATACTGCGGTTGTTGACTAAAGTGGCAAATGGAAACCTGGCAGCGAGACAAGGAGCTGAGTAAGGTGGCTGTACCTGGGGTTGCCAGCGACATTCGATTTGAGACTTCTCTGGCTTTGCAGTTAATCGTCAGGCTTTCTATGAAAAACTTCAGTTCGCCTATGAATTTCTGACGCCCTTGGTAGCTCAAAGAGTGGTAGCTGAATACTCAACGAGCATCCCCAATCTACAACTATCCTTCTCTAACTTCTGAAGATGGCTGAGGACAGCGACACCCGTAACGCGATGTACCAGGCGAGCATTTCGGCTAATATGCGCCCTAGGAGAAGAAGGCTTCCCAATTACCCCGAGGCACAACTACATCAGTCGACCCCGTCCGCACCGGGCGTATTTGATCCCTTCTCCGTTATTGACCTCACAGAGGAGCCCGACGCCTACTTGCTGCGAAGCACTGCAGCTACACAACCTCCCCAACGACCTCCACAGCCTGCTCCCTATATTGACCTCACAGGGCTGCCTGATTCTCCGACTCAAACGCAATATGGAGAGGCTACAAGAAGCGGAGCACGTACGAGCTACCGGCTCCCGCCATGGCGAACTAATCATATTTTCCGTGATAACCCGGCAACCTCTCACGTAGGAAGCCAGCCATCAGCTACCATGTCGGGCCCGGCGTTTAATCTTCTGAGCCTGTCTATATTCATGACATCGCCCAACCGCAAGCCTCGGACGCCCTCACCCCCTCCAACACGAGCAGGCTTTACCCGCAATACCCGTGCCGGTACAGAGAAAGACGACGAAACTGTCGCTATTTGTCCAGCATGTTATAACGAACTAGCCTATGATCCAGCTGATACCGGATTACACTGTCCCGCGAACACATCAACAGGAAAACGAAAGCGAGCACCCGACGAGCGCCATTTCTGGGCCTTGAAGAACTGTGGCCATGTAAGTTATCCTATTACATCGAGTCACGAACAGAAAGTAACGTGAAAAGGTCTACTGTGCCAACTGCTACGCAAAGCGTAATGGCGTAGACTTGCGGGCTCCTGATGAGAAATCTCCTTATCTCGCAGCAGCAGATTTCGGATGCGCCGTTGAAGGCTGCAATACCAGGGTATCTACAGAGAATGACTGGGTTGGAATTTACGTTTGAATGTACTTTCCTTGCGAGTTCATTAGTTGAGCCACGAAGTCTCGAATGAAGTAACGGATCCTACGAAGATGATATAGGCATCGGAATACCAAAGGCGCAGTCTATATCTGATAGCTCTATCTGAAAAGGCCAGTTGTTCTTTTACGCCGCTTGGAGCCCGTTAACAAGTTTTCGGAAGGCAATCCTTCCACTTGGAAAAGCAGGCGGCATTTTTGCGGGTTTGTGTGAGAGTTTGAGAACAGGTTTTTGGTCGTCTGCTTTCGGCAATCAAGGATCAGGACGACTTCCTAAGGTTACTGATTGAGTTATCATAAAAGCTCATTTTTATGTTTAAATTTGGAGTCTTCTCGTCGTTGGGGCTTTGTACCTCTTACCTTCCAAATACTTGAGTAAATTGGGGGTTTTCATTGTAGTGCCTTGATACATCTCGTTGAGATATCATAAACTTTAACGATCGACCAAATTGTGCCGTAGCATTTGCGTGGCAATTGCATTTTAATAGATCCACTACATTATAATACGAGGGTGGCATTGGCCGATCGCTAAGTCTGGTTACGGCTTAGCCGGTCAGCCTAGCAAGTGGCAGACATCTTTCATGAAAAAGGCATCCTCCTTTTGCCCCAATCCAGTTGTAAAGACAGATTATCAAAATAATCAAGGATCAGTCTCATTACGAACCACTGAGCGGCTAGAAGTTGAGTACGTAGGCTGCGAGGGTACCGGCTGGCAAATGAGATGACATTGCTTCAAGGGTCTGAGCATGCCAGGGCTGTGCGACTGTCGCGGGGTTAGCCTGGGACGGCAGACTAATATTCCCCACTTGGCGTAATTTTGTCGCGTCAATGATAACCTCCCCTGGAATCGTCTTCAAGGTGCACAGCAGCCGCCGGACTATCAGGTGGCCACGAATCGCCTCCTACAACAAGGGTCAGGATGCTTTGCGGCAACCTGTAAGTATCCCATATCTTCTCAAGCTTTTGGTCATGGCTCGCCCCCTCAAAAGCTCTCGCACTTAGTTACAACGTCCGAACCTGTCACCACTACGCCGAATGGGGCACGTTTTGAGACACGGTGATCTGTGCAACCCGTGCTGGGTTCGTTACATGTGTTTCCCATGCTTTTTATGCAAGCAACCAGTGACTGTCAATCGAAAGATCGCCATGTAGCACATACTGTGTACAAGCTGGTAATGATATCGCTGGCCAGAGGTAACTGCACTGTAGAAATGCATCTAATTTAGACTAAGGTATCTCATCACGGGATGTAGTCACATTCAAGATCATATCCACATCCACCAGTGGTGCCTGACTGATGCAGGATTTCCGCTATGAGGGAAGAATGAAGGGAGTGAGATTTCGAAACTACACCTTCTTGACACTCTACAGCTAGAACTTCGCGCCTTGCCTTATGAGTTCCAGTCCCTTCCCACCAGCAGACTCTCGAGATGTATGTCACTACGAGGAAGTCGCGTTGGTGCGCAGGGACAGCCAAGGACTTTCCCCTGTGATTGAAAACATAGAGGGCTCCCGGGACTCAAACGATAGGCTACTCATCCGATCGGGTTACCTATCAAACACGTTATAAGTAGATTTATAATCAATCCCTACTAACTTTTTCCCTTTGAATTTGCCTTACCGCTAACATTGTTACGGCCTTTATTAAAAAATCATGCTGGACCTAGAGCCAACCTAATGTTTCTCCGCATTCTTGACTCTGAAGCGGGCATTTCTGGCATTATCTGGGTAGATGTTGATTCGAATTCAAAGCCTTTTTGGGTTCTCATGGCCTGATATACCTCTTCTAGACTTCTTTTGGACTATGTGATCTGCTTAATGAAGGTTCCGCGCTCTTCAATCAGGTGGCGCTCACATACGACAACTTATCTGTCAGAAATTCTACCCAGTCGGTCGCTCAGTGTTCATCTTAGCACCGTTTTCCTTGACTGGTCCCCATCTCGCTTACGGCTTATCCTATCATGTGTGTCACCGTGTCTATATACATTATCGCACCGATACTCGGGGTCCCAAACTTTTGTCCAAATTACCAAATTCCTACACTCTATACATCGTCATCGCCAAAAACACCATCTACGCAGTCAGAAATGCACCATTAATAGACTCAGTTAAATCCTCAATCACATTTATGTCCTTGGCATAGGAGAGCACCTGGCCAAGAAATGGTAGTTTATGGCTCCGCATAAGGGACATCGACATCTGCACCATACGCTAGCAATACCTCAAGCGTGTCAATAAACCCGTGCTCATAAGCTAGGGTTAGTGCGGTCATGCTCTGATAGTCGAAGACGTCGACGGTTGCGCTGGCCTCAAGTAGGAGCCGCACTACACCAGCCTGGTCATCGGCGGCCGCCCAGTGTAGGGGTGTCAGGCCTTTGTTGTCTTGAATGTCTAAAACACAAGTGCTTGATCCTGCTGGAAGACTTTGCTGGTCTTCAATGGGCCCATTACAATGACAGTCGTTGTCATGAGGTCTGTTGTATATGCTGTCCTCACTGCTGTCATGGTGATGCTGTAACAACAGGGCTATTGCGTCGTCATTCTTGACTCCGTGGCCGTTCCAGACGGCCCAGTGAAGCGCCGTCCACCCTTCTGAGTCAGCGGCTTGCAGGTGATTTGAGTCTTTGTTCCGACTTTGCCCGTCAGCCAAAAGCTCACGCACAAGATCTAGAAGACCCATATGCGAGGCTATCATTAGAGGAGTGAGTTTGTCGGGGTACTTCGAGCTCGTGCTGATAGTATTCCAGTACAGCTGGAACCAGTCATGGAAGGTACATGTAGATGTGTTGCAGAGGGTGATAGCTTTGTTGACGATGGTGTTGTTGCCGCAGCTTCCAGTAGAGGCGGAAGAAGAGGCGTGGCCGAGACGGTAGTGTGTACCCCAGTATTTGGCAGCGTAGTCAAACAGACCGGCGCCTCTCCCGCTCTTTTGGCAAGTTGGGCCACTGTTTTCTTCAACCGTGGGACAGTCCTCGTTGTCAAAGCCCTCGTCACCACAATCCGTGACATTTATACCTGCCCTGCGGTCTGACGACGACGCGTCGTTTCTCGCACCATCGAGCGTAAGATACACAGCACAGATCTCAGCCAGACACTTGTTCACCCCAACCACGTCTAAGCACCCTTTGTACTGGTACATACCATTGCCGACAGGCGACCTGGGTACATCTGCCGATCGCAATAGGAATTGGGTGGCCGTCTTGTGCATAAATGACACCGTCTTGTTGTTTTTGATCCTAATGAACGGTCCACAGACAGCATGTAAGAACTGGGCAATATCAGGACGACACCGGTGCTCGACCTGCCTGATGAAGCTGTCATCAGGTCGGACTGCGAGCGCAACATCAATCTCGTCCAGCGTAAGGGGACGCTGCGAGGCTGCAAGAATGGAGAGTATACGCGACAGCTCCTCGGGCGCCTCTGAGCGTTTAAAAGTACTGTTGTACAGCCCATCTAGTTCATTCTGGGTAGACCTCAGTGTTGGCACAAAGGACTGCAGCCAGGTCTGGGGATTGATCTCGAGCTGTTCCAGTACCATATCGACCCAAAGGAACGTATTGTCGGACCTCTTTATTAGCTCCTCCTCGATGTCACGGCGCATATCGTCGTCGCAGTCCATTATACACAGCACCTCAACACAACTAGCGCGGATAAATTTCTTAACGTCTTGTTTTATGGGTTCCGCGTGGTCTGCGAGATCGATTTGGTGAAAGGCAGGGAGGTTAGTGAACACCTTGTCGAATTGTTGGTTACAGTGACTTGTGACGGCGAGTTTGAAACATCCGACATCTCTATCACTGTTATTGCTGTCGGATGTGAGTGAGGCGAGGAAGCTGATGGCTTTCTTCATAGACGTAGTCTCACAATCGTCCAGTGCATCCACGACACAAACCAGCCTTTTGGGCTTCCTCTCCGGCGCGGACACGATGGCCGCAAAGATCTCGAATAGTTTATCAAGATCCAACTCGCGACGACTTTTCTCCAAGTACTTGTTGGCTATCAGAACAAGCGCTGGGTCGGCTTGCAGGAGCTGGTGGATAAGGGCGAAGAGGAGCGCCGTCCCGTCGACCTGATCTTCGGTACTCCAGTCAAAGAAGAAATAGGTGGTCAGATAATCGGTACCGTACAAAGATAGATCTTGATCGATGCTCTCGATGAGAAAAGTAGCCAGGGTTGTCTTTCCGCAGCCAGGGTCGCCGGTAATCCAGAGGAGGGATGACGACTGACTCTCAAGCCACTGGACATATTCGGGCACTCCAAGGAACCACACACAAGTGTCATCAATAGGCGGCTCTATCCTGGCCTTATGACCAATATAGTCGGATTTATCAAACTGTTCGATCTAGGTTTTTTTGAGCTGCCGCTTTTATCCGAACAAGGCTAATCGTTATATACTTACGATTGCAGTGGTTACATCACTTGGTTTTTGGTACATATCTCTTATGATCGCCTCAGACATTGGCACTGCGGTCATTAGGAGCTGCCACTCGGCTGAATGCTTATCGACAATCTGGAGAGAAGAGTCGTGGTTAGAAGGAATTCCGCGACGGTGGTAGCGCTCGACTATATCGATGATAGTGGCTTTTGTCTGTATCAGTCCAAGACAATTGAAGCCCAGCAATTCAAAATAATGTTGGTGAGAGACCAGGCTGCAGGGTAGAATGTTGGGAGGAACATGTGTGCATTGCAGCTTCAACATGAAGAATGCCTTGTAAGGCGCATCTGCTCGGCATGGCCTCAAGCCCCTCCTCTCCTCGTTGAACCTCAAGAATCCAGACACCTACTCTTCTATTATTAATCTTCGTGTACCCCGCATCTTTGCCTATCCCCCCTGTTCGCCCTCACATGTGTTTCTATCTATGGCCTATTTCCATGCGTCTCTATTTCATAGCGATTAACCTTCCCTTTTTCCTGAACGCGTGTCCTGGGCTGCTTTTATCATCGAGACCCTTTATCGTAGCTTGATTTGAAGCTTTTATCCAACACTACTTTCTAATTGATTTCATCCAACGGCCGGTCGAAATCAACCGCATTTCGCTATGGAACTCCAGGATCTCTTTCACTACGGCCATTCTTGGCGTATCATTGTTTGCAAATGGTGTGACGTATCGCAAACTAACATCCCCGGCACGTCCAACAACAGCATAATTCAATACGTGCATATTAGACCGCTGCTATCAAGCTATTTGAGCGAAGCCTTGACCATCTGCCTCTCGTACGAGACCCCGATGGGATCTCCATGTTAAACAAAAATGGGTTGGTTGTGTTGTTCTTAGTTCTACGCTACATATACCTGAGAGGAGCACCGCTCCTTACATAGTATCCACATCGCAGCCACCAGCACCTTAGTCACATGGTCTCAACAGGGGGGTCGCGCAGGCCCTACGAAGGCCAGGGGATGATCGATTCTGAGACCCCCAGATCGATAGATGTAGCTCAGGTGGTCTTGTCGCGCAAAACAAAAAGTTCCCGCCTCCACCCAAACCACCTTGACATTCTCTTGCCCATGATCCGTAACAGAACTGGATCGATCTTGTCAACAGGATGTGGCTTGTGAAAGACGATCCTGCCTCCCTCCCTGGACAACTGCTTAAACGCCACTGCCGAGCCGCTGTTGTTCCTCGCAGTAAATCCCGCATCAATCATGGCATGAACAAATCGATCCCACAACACGTCCTTCACAACCTCATCTCTGTCGGGGAACATAAGTTGAAAGACCCCCAACGATTGCCTCGTTACTCTAATGGCGGTACCTTTGGCCAACTCGGTGGGTTCTCCGTGAGCACTTGGAGCATTGTCCCGTAGCTCTATTATATCACCGGGAGAAGCACCTTGCTCTCCCCGTGTTTTAGCTTTTTCTCGGCGTGTAACTATCTTGGACGACCGAGACATGAGTCGTTAACAAATTGGCAGAGAGTCGCGGCGAAAATAAATAGAGGCACCGCCGCCTTTGTAATTTTCTCGAGGTTGGCTTCCCCCGGCCAGTCCACTGGTAGTCTCAGCTCTTCTACTACCTCTTTGTTGAATCGGTTGCGAATATTGGTGAACTCATAGTGGAGAAAGACAGATATGTCGTGCTCAATGATCGATTGTGGAATTTTGTGCAATATCAGGTCTTGATGGGTATCGCCGATGGCGGAAAAGCCAAGACGTACAGGAAGTTCGGGTCTGCTAGTAACAAGCACTCGAACACGTAAAGAACCCGCGGACAGTAGGGTGGAGAAGAGTTTGAGAAGGGGCTTAATGTCAGCATCCTTCTCGCACTCATCTAACGCATCAATGACAACAAACAACGCCCGAGAGGATGGCGTTGTCGCTGCTTTCATCAGTGGCTCACTTCCACTTGGTCTTTGAACAGTGAAGAGGACCGCCCTCAGGACTCTGCGATCTATGTTCCATTGCGCTTTTGTTATTTTTCTGTCATCGAAGATATTGCGGGCGGTATCGCGAGCTCGGTGATGCTGGTGTACGTCAGTGCCATGCGAAGGCTCTCGACCTCACGCGAAGAGGAATACCTCAAGCCTTGCTGGTTCAGCCCCATCTTAGCGAGGGTTATCTATTGTTCCCGATTTGCTCATCTTTACGTTGTAGCAATTGGCCAAACATTGTGGTATAATGTCTAAGTTGTGAGCTATATGTGTTATTTGCAGTTAAGACCTGTGCTTGAGAACTTCAATCAGCACAGAGAGCTTAGTAGAAAAAGCAATTTACCGCCTCCTAGATCTTCTGTAAAATCGGTTCAGATCCAATCTGATGAAACAAAAATGGGTTCATTGTGTTGTTGTTAGTTCTAAGTTACATGTGTCTGAGAGGAGCACAGCTCCTTACATAGTATCCACATCCTAGCCACCAGTAGGTCGGAACCACCTTAGCCACACTGTCTCAACACTCCCACTCGAGCTGCTGTTGGGCTTGATGTGCACGCCTGTCGAGCCTCGTTAAAACCCCAAAAACACCTTCGTGGGTGAAAACTGCAGGGAAAGAGCTATCTCGACATGAGCGCTTAGGATCTCTTAATGGTCTCGTGCAATCTTAGGGCAGTTGGTCTTCTTCTGTCCGCAGAAGATCTCCCTCCAAGTTCATCTTTGCACCTTTCCTTTCAGTCCAGTGCGATCCTGAACTTGCGGGTCTTCTTCTTTTCCACAGAAGATCTCCTACTGACACCCATCTTTGCACGGTCTTGCAAGCTTTCTTGGGACCGCAGGTCTTCTTCTATGCACAGAAGATCTCCTGCCTCTGCCCGTCTCTGCAGGTCTTGCAATCTTTCTTTGGCATCGTAGGTCTTCTTCTATGCACAGAAGATCTCCCACTGAAGCCCATCTCTGCAGGTTTCGCAAGCTTTCTTGGGACTGCAGGTCTTCTTCTGTCCACAGAAAATCTTCTGCCTATGCCCATCTCTGCAGGTCTTGCGATCTTGGGGTTGCAGGTCTTCTATCAGGTCTTCTATCCGCAGAAGATCTCCTGCCTACACCCGTCTCTGCAGGTCTTGAAGTCTTTCTTGAAATTGTAGGTCTCTTGTCCATGATGGGTCTCCCACTTCAGTCCATCTTTGCACGTTCCTCACGCTCGGCACAACCTCGAGACCATGGATTTCCTTCTACTTGTTTAGAAGCTCTCCCATTCTAATTCATCTTTGCGCCTTCCTCACGTTTCCGTGCAATCTTAGATCCGTGGGTCTCCTGTATGTTCATGGCAGGTCTCCTGTTTTGGTTCATCTCTGCACCTTCTCATGGTCGTCGTTCTTTGAGACCTAGTGCGTTTCTAAACAATAGGAAACGATCCTTTGGCAACGCCTTTGTTAGACCGTCGGCCACTTGTTTGCCTGTCGGAATGTACTGGAACTCAATGGTTCCATCATTGACTTTCTCTCTGCAGTAAGTGATGCTGAGTATCAATGTGCTTGGTTCTTGTATGGAACTGAGGTACTCGAACATTGCGATCGCTCCTTGGTTGTCCCCGAAAATTACAGTTGTCTTTAGTTCTGGAACCTCCTTGTATTCTTTCAACAGTTCTTGGAGCAGAGCTCGCAGCCAGACTGCTTCTTTTGCGGCTGCGGTTTGCCCCATGTATTCTGCTTCGCATGAAGACAGGGCCACTGTTCTTTGTCTCTTCGAGCTCCAGCTGATAGCGCCCGTACCAAGGTTGAACACATATCCAGACGTTGATCTTCGAGTTTCCAGGTCTCCCGCCCAATCCGAGTCGGTGTAGCCGAGGAGAGGTTGCAGTCCTCCTTGGTACACTAGTTCCAGATTTTGCGATCCCTTAAGGTATCGAAAGATACGCTTGACAGCTGTCTGATGCTCATTGGTTGGGTTCGCTAGGTGTCGACTGCATAAGGAGACAGCAAAAGCAATTTCGGGTCTCGTCCCCAGCATGAGATACATCAGGGACCCGATCGCCTTGGCATACCACTCTTTTAGTTTGTCCGCTGCCTTGTAGTCAGGGCCTGGTTCTCCGAACTTGCTAGTCGAAACTGGTGTGGCATTGGGAGCACACTGGTCCATTCCAAAGTCTCTAAGTACTTTCTCGAGGTAGGTCGTCTGCGACAAGAAGATCGATCGGGTGGCTCTGTCTCTTCTTACGGACATGCCCAGGTAGTATTTGCATGGGCCCAGGTCCGTCATCTTGAACTTATTGCACAGATCTTGCTTGACCGCCACGATCTCGTCCTTGGAGGGCCCGGCAATAAGTAGATCGTCCACATAGACCGCAATGAACGTGTGACCTTTCACAAAGACTCCCATATCTGAAAGTAAAGGCTTGAACCCGAGGGTCGCGAGGAATGTCGAGAGAGTCTCATACCACACTCTTGGTGCTTGCTTCAGTCCATACAAGGCTCTCAAGAGCTTGCAGACTCTCCCACTTCCATCGTCGAATCCTTCCGGGTTGCTGGACGTATATCTCCTCAGTCACGAGGCCATAGAGGAATGCTGTCTTGACGTCCATTTGTTCCAGTTCCAAATCGAGTGCTGCCGCGATGGCAAATATCATCTTGTAGCTCATCGGCTTGACAACAGAGGCGAAGGTTTCGTTGAAGTCAATTCCTTCCCTTTGCTCGAATCCTCTCACGACAAATCGCGCTTTGTACCGTAGAACTTGCCCATTTTCTCCTCTTTTGAGCTTAAACACCCATTTGCCTCGAAGAGCCTTTCGTCCTGGGGGAAGCGTGACTAAGGTCCAGACACCATTCTCGACCAGAGATCCGTGTTCATCCTTCAATCCTCCCCACCAGAGTTTTCCATGTACACCCTGCGTGGCTTCCTTGAAGGTTCTTGGCTCGGACTGATCGATATCGCGAGCGACTAGATACAGTTGTTCTGCAACCGTTGCTAGGAAGGCGAAGTTTGTGCTGGCGAGTATGTATCTCGATGGCAGCTGTCCCCTGGTCGATCTTTCGGGCAGCCGAGACTCTGCATGCTTCTCTGTTTCTTCCGATGACACTTCGCGCTCGTCTGTGGCAACATGAATACTCGATCTGGTTGACTCTTGGTCTGGATCCCATCCTGTATCTCCCACTGGGGGCTCATCCGGCGTCGTCTCTCCACGGCCCGTTTCCCCGCTTCTGTTCGCCTCTCTCGACGCGATCGGAAGGGGCGACGGCTCTAGAACGATGGCATTTTCCACATCGCTATCCTCTTCTCCGACTACTCGTCGTCGTTGTGATGGTCTCTGGTCACTCATTTGATGCGTGAGATTGTCGAGTGTTGGTTCGACATTTTTGATGTTTTCAGAGAAGACAACATTGTTAGACACAAAGACTCGTCCCCGTTCGTCAAGGAGTATATAGTTTGTACTGCCCTGATAGCCGAGAAGCTGACAGGGAATACTCTTCGACTGCATCTTCTTTCGCTTAGAGGATGGAAGCAGAGCCCATCCTCGTGAGCCAAGAACTCGCAGATGGCTGAGGTCAGGAACATCTCCATACCAGGCTTGGTAAGGAGTAGTAGAAATGCTCGCCGTAGGACAGAGATTTCGGATGCGGTTCACTGCCTTGAGGAAGTACGGCCACCATTTCAAAGCGAGTCCGGATTTGAGCAGTGTCGGTGTGAGTTTTTCCAGGATGATTCGATTGAGAACTTCAGCCAATCCATTTTGTTCGTGTTGCTCAGTTCCTGTGTAAGAGAGTTTGATTCCTCTGTCCCGGCATAGTCGGGTCAAACTGTGGCTTCGATTCTCTCCCCCTCGGTCGAGGTGCAGGAAGTGACATCGTCTTTCCGGTCTCTCGAACTGTTGCAACAGATGATGGAAGCACTCTTCAAACTCTGACCGTTCTTTGACTGGGTACACCCAGGACATTTGAGTAAAGTCATCAATAAAGCAAACCCAGTACCGGCTGCCGTCTACTCCCACTTCTGGGAATGGTCCGGCAATATCTGCATGAATACACTCCAGAGGGTAAATGCCTTTCTTGATCGGTCGGACATGGGGACATTCCCTGAGTTTGCCCTGTACGCAGGCTCCACATGGGTTTGATGTAGAATCATCCGGTCGAATTCCAGTAGACATATTCATCAGTCTCTTGATATTCCTCTCTCCCAAATGTGCGAGTCGCTCGTGCCAAAGGTGCAGTCGAGGATCTCCCACCGAAAAAGATGCCAAAGCGGTTTGAAAGGGACGGTCCTCAACTTCATCGACTACATATACGCCTGATATTCTTGTCGCAGTGAGGACGACTTTTCCCTTGTTTGTAACCACTGCCTTCCCATTCCGAAAGACAACTTCTGCTCCCTTCTTCTCTAGTGCTGACACAGACAAGAGGTTCGAATGTCCTTCTGGAACATAAAGAGCGTTATCGAGAGTAACATTTTGTGATCCCTTAGGCCCTTGAACGCGGAGGCAGTACGTTCCGCACCCTCCTGGCATGACCTTTATGTCCGCAATACCATTGATGGGGAGACCGTGGTACCTGTGAAGTGATGTAAAGTTCTCCTGTCGACAAAAGATATGCGAGGAGGCGCCACTATCCAAGACGTGGATACGTTCGAGGGCCCGAGTTTGAAGAGATGCTTGAAGACCGGAAGGTCCGAGTGATGAGCCAATCAATCCAAGGTGGCCTTGGAAGTCATTTTGCCAGAGTGCCAGTCGAGCTTGGTCAGGTTGGAGGTGTGCAGGAGTTGTATACGTGGCAGATTCCAGTTCATTATTCGTCTTCTCCCTTTCCTTCTCCCGAACCTGCATTTTACGTTGTCGTCTCTCGTAACCAGCTTTGATACGATCTCTTCTAAGTTCTGGGTGGAGCCTCCAACAAGTAGACCTGTCATGCCCTTTTCTTCCACAGTATCCACAGCATGATGTATCCTGGGCCATCATGGCTCTATGTGCCATCTTGGCCGTGGCGCTTCTTTGTCTGTCCTCCTCCTGAGGTGCGGCAAAGATGGCGGTTTCAAACGTAACGGCCTCTTTGAGAACAACGTTGCGATTGCTCGGATTTCGGATAGGAAGGATGTTGTGATTCTGATTGAAGGCAGTGAGAAACAGTTCATAGTCCGGACCAAGTCCACAAAGGAACTTATTGACAAAATGCGGTTCCCCGATCTGGCAGGTGTCATCCATCTCCAAGAGTTCAGCCCTGACTTGACGTAGCTTATTTGCGTATTCCATGACCGAATCGCAAGATTCAAGCGTGAGTTCTTGATATCTGCGGTCGAGCTCTTGGAAGATGGCGCTTCCGACGGGCCGATATCGGGTCTCAAGGTGGTTGATCATGCCCTGAGCCGTCGAGATCCCTGTGGTAAACACTCGGGCGTTATAACCGAGACGACTTCGAATGGCACCGCATGCTCGATCTTGGCGGCTCCTCCAGGCCTCAATCTGGGTTGCAAGGTCGTTACCTTCTGTTGGTGGTTGAGCATTCCTGGTCAGAAGGTCTCCATATCCACACATGTCCAGAAGGTCGAGCATTTCTCTCTTCCAGGTCAGCCACTGGCTGGTTTGCTCCAGCTTTGGAATGGTGCCGGAACTGCCTATGAGATTGAGCGATTCTTTGGAAAGGGACATGATAGATTCTCGTAGAAGCTAATGATTAAGAGACATGAGGGCGAACGGCAATCGACCAGTCTTGGATCGAGTCTTGGGAATGAATCTTGGCTGCGTTCGGCAACATGATAATGCCGTGCAAATAGGGGTTATCGGAGTCGGGTAGAGATTGTCCGAAGGGTGAAACGCCTAGTGGTCTCAGATATCCATATCATTCCCTCCGTCTGGAGGAAGGGCAATGATCTGATGTCGATCATGTTGCAAACCACGTTTCAGGCATTCTTGGGCTATGTGGGCGTAGGTCGTCCGACCGGAGAACTTCAGCAATCTCAGACTGAAAGGCCGGTCTGGTCTGGCGAATCCATCTACCAGATTGCAATCTGGGAAAATTTTGGTTATTCAAGATTCGACGATTTAAATTGGATGCAATAAACGGAGGGTCAAAGGATCTTTCCGTAAACGTTTCTAGACATATCCTGTTAGCGGATCTGCAAGCTCTATCAGAGATCCAAGAGGGAAATAGCTCCAATTAAGCTGAATGCGTATGCGCAGTGGAAGGAAGCCTTTCGACTTCTTGTGTTATCTTGGAAAGTAGAAAGGAGACAGAAAACACTCAGCTTTTTGGTTGGAGAAAAGGTCGTGCCCTCCGGGCTCATAACCTGTTAAAGCAAAAACGGGTTGATTGTATTGTTGTTTGTTCTAAGTTACATGTGTCTGAGAGGAGCACAGCTCCTTACATAGTATCCACATCCCAGCCACCAGTAGGTCGGACCACCTTAGCCACACTGTCTCAACACACCTGACAACACATTGGGTGAGACAGCTGAACTTTGCGAAGCTGGGAGCACTAGCCATGTTAGGAAATGTAACGCTTAAGGTTAAGACCAAAAGCCAGAAAAAAAGCTTCATACACTAAAAAGGTGAGAAGAGATCCCACTCAGGTCTTCTATGCGTGTCATGAGGTCCGTCATTTTGATGAAGCTGCGAAAGCACTAACAGGAAAGGCTGCGCTTGGCGAAGTTGCGCCTATGCTAAGAAGAGGACTTAGTCGCTGCCCCTTGCCTCTCCCCTGCCCTCAGTTGACTAAAGCCAAATCATTACGCACGACAGTGCCCATGAGCGCAGACTTCATACATGGTTGGCACGGGGCACCAGGAGAGAAACGAGAAATTCGTCGCGTTCTTGTTTTCCAGTCCTAGATGGAAATGTGGCGCATTTCTAGCTTACATGCTTAATTAGGGGTACACGACAATTAGGAACAGAAGAGTAGGGCATAAACTGCCCTGCCGTTAAGGTCCAGTCGCACAAACCTTGTGACGATATGGGACAGTTTATCCACGCTAGCCAAATGGGGGAATCGTCACGCTCACTAAGAACTCTACTAGTCCATAAGAGGAAATCGTCACGGTCGAACGGTAACGGCATTGTTTCTTAAGTTTAACAAGTAGCTACAACAGAAATACAGATCTAATCATTAAAAAAAAAAATTTATCTTCATTCAGTCCGAAGGACTTCTATTACGACGATAACTTGAAAGCATAACCTCTGCTCTCATTGGCCAGGCGTGTCTTATGTACCCACTCATCGGGGACTGGTCAGAATGCGTCTTGTGTCCCCACTCTGTAATGTCGGCCTGCCAACATCACACGTCGCCGCCAACGCGCAGCGCAGCCCTTCCTCATTCTTCCTCATCAATCCGTCCCTTCAATCCAACATATCCATGGCTGATTTCATCACTTCAACGAAGGTTTGCAGGAATTGCAAGCGGGAGAAGCCGGAAGATCAATTCATGTCGAAGAAAAATTCTTCCATATCATGTGGAAGGCTTACGGTTAACTGTCTCGACTGTAGGAACCGGCAAGCCCCACGCGCCCCTAAGCGTACCGCAGAACATGCCGAGCTACCCCCAATACACCGAGATGGGCCGCCATTGATAGACTTGCAATTATGTACACCAATTAACCCACAAGAATCTATTCTGCTGGGAACACCAGTTGCCACATCATCACGAGCAGGCGCGACGATTCCTTCCCCAGCAGGTCCCTCAATTGCTTCTCAAGAAGGCGTACAACTTGGGACGCCGATTGAATCTCCGGTATCGAGTCCTTCTCCTTGGCCGAGATCGGCCCGGGGAAGATATGCCCGCCAAGTTGTGCAGCCGCAACAGTCGGCTATCGAATGCCCGGTCATGGAACGTCGATGTTTCGAGCTTCCGGATCCTGACTGGATGCATGATCTGTCGCATTGCCCGTTATCTGATAGAGATAAGGAGCTACTGGAGAAGTTCTGGACGGAGCTGGAGAACGACGGAATGGAACACTGCGCTCGCTGTCAGGAGACATGGTTTGATATGGGCTTGAAAGATGGCATTTGCAAGCGTTGCATTGCCAAGGACAAGAACAAAAAGGAGGACGAGCCTTGGTTTTTTTCAGCCGAAAATCAGTTAGATTTTGGCTTAATCCCCGCGTTCCTCCCCCAATTGACGATAGTAGAAGAGATGCTAATTGCTCGTGTTCATGTGTTCGTGAACGTCATGCAGGTTCGAGGGCAGCAGTACAAGTACCGTGGCCATATTGTGCACTTTCTTCGCGATGTTGGCAAAGTGTATCGCCAACTTCCCCTTCTACCTGCTGAATTGGATGTTATCCTGCTACGCCCTCCGAACGCAAGCGAACATGCCCACCTTAACCGCCAATTCAGACGCCAGTTCCGCGTACGCCGTCGTTGCCTTCAGGCGTGGCTGGATTTCCTGTCTCAAAACCACCCGGGCTACCGAGATATTACTGTCTGCCAGACACGGATGTCGGTGCTGCCTGAAGATGGCGATGTACTTGACCAGGTTGCTACTGCGGAATCCACCGATCCTCCCTCAGCTAATTTGGGTACTGCGGAGCATGACGATGTTGAGCCAGACGAGGTTGATCAGTGCGCAGTGCCAGATCTGCTACCAGAGGATACAGAGATGGAAACATTACATTTGCATGTTCTCGGCGAAGAGCGCGATGAGCCGCTTCCTGTACGGCCACCGACGCAACAACATCAGCTTGATATGCCAGACATTCGGAGGACGCCGATCAATGAGTTCAGCCAGTCACAGGCACTCCTGTCCCTAGCCTTTCCAACACTATTTCCTCGCGGTCAAGCCGATTTCGTTGAGCCAAGGTTACGGCCTATCAAGTATGCGGACTACATACAGCATGCCCTTCGATGGCACGATGGCAGATTTGCCCGTCATCCCACTTTCCGGTTTGTGGTTTTCAACACGCTGATGCGAGCACAGGCACGGGCGAAAAGCGGCTATTTCGTCAAGCAACACCAACAAAGGCAGGGCCTAACAACGCGAGATGATCTACTCGAAGCTTTCCAGAACCCCGAATCTGCAGAAGCTCAGCAGTTGCTCAATTCGATCAACCGCCAGACAGCACAACTTCGCGGGACACGCCCCTATTGGTACCGAAAGCGTCGAGAACTTGAGTCTTACGCCTACAACCTCGACTGTCCTGGTGCTTTTATTACATTCAGTCCAGCAGACCTACACTGGAGAAGCCTATATCAACATTTGCCTCAGTTTCAAGACTGGCAGGAGCTGCCCGAGCAACAGCGAATGGGCATGTCTAGCAAACTTCTCAGGGACAACCCACATATTGCAGCCTGGCACTTCTACAGGCGGTTTGGCTTATTCAGAGATATCGTTCTCAAGCAGAAATTCAACGTCACTGATTATTGGAACAGGTACGAATGGCAGGGTCGTGGGAGTAGCCATTGCCATGGCCTATTCTGGATGGACGGTGCGCCCGGTGTCGACCTGGAAAACGAGGATGCACGTAAGGAGTTCGCCCGTATCTGGAGATTCCACGTCACAGCTTTCAATCCTGAGCCAGCTCGAGTGCAACAGCAGGGAGAAGGTAACCCGTTGGCTGTAAATCCCTTACAGCATCCCCTGACGTTTCAATGGCTCTCACAGGTTCTGAACCGCTGCCAACGCCACCATTGCAGTGATGCATACTGCCTACGAAAGAAGAAGGGTTCAGAAGAGATTTCTTGCCGCTTCTTCTTCCCGCGAGACACGAGAGATACGGCTGAGGTTGTTCGACGACAAGGACAATCCTACTTCTCCTTCGAGGCGGCCAGGAATGACAGCCTTATGAACCACTATAACCGGTGCCTGAGTCTTGGCTGGTTAGCCAACATTGATATCTCCCCCTGTACAAGCCTCCAAGCTGTGATTAATTATGCAGCCAAGTATTGCAGTAAGATGGAGAAGCGGACTGACAGTTATGCCGGCCTGGGGCGGCAAATCTTGCCCTATGTCTCCCACCAGAATCCACTTCTATCTTTTGCCTCGCGTCTGATGAACAAGTTGCTTGGTGAGAGAGACTTTTCGGGACAGGAGATCTGCCATATCTTGCTCAACTGCGAGCTGCAGGAGGGTACCCGTGTTATAAGAGCCGTCGATTGCCGTCCCTACGAGCAACAGGGACGGTCGCTTCGCCTCCAAGGTGATCATGACGAAGGTGAGGTCGTTGGAATATATGAGAAGTATCTTTCTCGCCTTCCCCTTCATGAAGAACTCACTTATCTCGACTTCCTAGCCAACTGGAATACAAGCAAGAGGGATGGGAGAAAGTGGACACGCTGGAGTCGTCAAGCCAAGCCTCGCGTGCTATACTACTTCCCGCGGTACAAGTCCAATCCCCGACATCACCAATACGATGATTTTTGTCGTGTGAAGCTAATGCTGGCTCATTCACATCGCGATCCCAGCGAACTACGCAAGATCGACGGCATTGAGTATGACTCGTATGCGTCTGCCGCCGAAGTCTGTTATGCGAAGCATCAGCACCCTGATGACTATTATGGCACACCTGACGCTGAAGAACGTCGACCAGATCCGGACGAGTTCGAGGAAGAATTTCACGAGCCTGAACTTCTAGAGGAGGACTGGCTTGAACTTGCCCGCCAGCTTCCCGACTGCGCACCAAGCCAAGAGGCAATAGATCTTCTGGGTCGGCGGGATATCGATATCCAATACGACTGGACGCCCCATGTCGGCCGCTACGCTGACCCAGGAATCGTTCAAGGCGATTATTGGCGCCACTTCATTGAGCAGCATCGTCTCTATATGGATGTTGAAGACCTGCCTTTAGACGTCCGTGATACACTCAACCCGGAGCAGCGTGTAGTATACGATACCTTTATTGGGCACTTCCAAAGCGGCAGCGAGGAGCAGATTCTACTCCATGTTGATGGTGGTGGTGGGACAGGCAAGTCCTACATGATCAAAGTCCTGTCTTCGCATCTTCAGAGGCTTGCAGGTAACCGGCCCAGTCCAATCTGGAGAGTTGCACCCACCGGAGTTGCAAGCAACCAGATCATGGGGACAACATTACACTCTCTCCTCCGGCTACCCGTGGATAGGGCTTTTACAGAGCTATCCCCAGCAGATGCTAATGCTGTCCAGAATAAGCTACGCGACGTCAGGTATCTTGTGATTGATGAGAAAAGTATGTTGGGTCTGCGTCAGCTTTCGTGGATCGACAAACGCCTTCGCCAAGTCTTTCCTGGCAGAGCAACCGAATTCTTTGGCGGCATGAGCATCATCCTCGTTGGTGACTTCTTCCAGCTCCCGCCGGTTGCGAACAAGACTCTCTACTTTGATGGGCCACTCAAGGACCTGCATGAGGTCTCTGGCCAGACAGCATATAGGGCATTCAACCACACCGTCTTCTTGAAGAAGGTCCAGCGGCAGCAGGGCGATGACCAGGCCGGCTTTCGTCTCGCGCTTTCAGAGCTACGTGGTCTCAAGTTGTCCATCGAATCATGGAAACTCCTGAGCCAGCGGGTGCGGGTCAAGCTAAGCCAGCGCGAGGTAGATACGTTTGACGCTGCTCTTCGTATCTATAGTAAGAAGGCTCGTGTTGACGAGTACAACTACGAGCACCTCATCCGCTTGAAGCACCCAGCAATCAAAGTCATGGCGAAGAACATTGGTAATGGCGCTGACAAGGCAACATCGGAACAAGCTGGCAACCTGGCTGGCCAGTTTCCGGTATGTATTGGTGCTCGTCTCATGCTAACCCAGAATATCTGGCAACCAGCAGGTCTAGTCAATGGCGCCCGAGGAACAGTATATGACATCGGTTGGGCCTCTGGTGCTGATGCACATCGTGACCCGCCATGTGTCATCATGATGGTGATGGATAACTATGCCGGGCCGTCATATTTAACCACAGACGACGGGCGCGAGGTAGTACCCATACTCCCAGTAAAGCGAGACTTCTTTCTGGGGACATCCGCGTGTACACGAAAGCAGTTCCCACTTATGGTATCATATGCCATTACGGTTCACAAGTCACAGAGCATCACGGTGGACAAGATGGTGACAGATCTGTCGGAACGTGACTTCCAGACAGGGCTCAGCTATGTTGCAGTGTCCAGAGTCAAGACGTTAGACGGGTTAATGATTGATACCCCTTTTGAACGGGCATCTCTCCACTATGAGAAGCTACCTGATGGCAAGTAGAGTTCCATCATGTTATTTACGCTTAATGCTCTGCGAGCCCTAACAGTGTAGTAGGTGTTTTGATGAAAGTCCGCGACCAGGATCGACGCAAGAAACAGCAACTTGATCAGCCACTATTCCAATCTCTTTTTTCTTTATGATGTCGCTGTAGTATATAGACTGCGAACAGAAAGGTCGCGATCATGCACATGCCGCTTCACAGAGCGACGTACACAGAGTCATTAGTATAGAATATCACATCATAGAGATACATCCTTCGGACTGTATTACACCCTCCCCACCTCCGGTGAGCGTGTCGGCATATTTTATCATAGTATAAGAATTTAAAAAGATTTATTCACGTAACCTATCTCAAACTTTGCTTAAGCTTGCTCTATTGAGCCAGAATGCTCATAAGGATTCAGAGTTTGCTCTCCTTGAAAATTCTGAATTCTATCACGAAGAAGATCTTGAGAGTAGGGTTGATACAAGTTGATCAAGCAGTAGGATCGTCATTAGAACACACGCACGAGGGAGTTCTAAAATCTATGTTAGTCACCAATGCTTCCTCATCTGTGGGAAAAACAAACCCATTGCTGCAATAGCCACCCTTGTAATTCATTGTCCGGCAAGTTTGCGGGCAAGGATCCCCTGCAGGACAGTCTGCAACGCACAAAAATCCCTTGGGCCTAACAGTGGAGTTAGTAACAGAGGTATCTCAAAGCCGAACCTACACTTACTGAGAGTAAAGGCAAGCCCTCTTCCCGTTGACCAAGTTCTGACATTCGGGCACCCCATTGTCTGTTAAGTTGCAGTTGGTGGTATCACCGATAAAGGGAACAGGTGTCTGTATACTTGGTACAGTCACCAGCGTACTTGAGCCATTGGGGGCTGGAATTGTCACCAGGATTGAGGTAGTGTTTACAGTAGATGTCGGAACTTCTGGCTTGGGAGATAGTGTCGTCAAGAAAGTCGAAGGTGAAGGCGTGCCAGAGATGATAGCGGTAGTATTAGAAGCGCCTGGTGTAGAGGTTGGTGCAGGCTCAGCAGAAGAGCTGACTTGGCCATACTGTGGGATGAGTTGCAAAAGCTGTTCATTACTCATGCCAGACAAATCCCTACAAGCTGCATTTCCTTCCGAACCATACGTCGCTGTTGTAGTTGGTGCGCTGCATGACTCTGACTCAGTAGAGGGTGAGGTCGGGGTTGGAGTGGATGTAGGCTCTTTCGACTTGTCATCCGGGTCTGTTGGCTTCTGTTCGTCCTCAGGTTTGGCCGTTACGACAGCACCGGCAGCAACGGGGATCAAGGCTCCACCAACAGAGATGAAGCCGCCTCCTGGTCCGCCAACAACAACTGCGCCAACAGGTACTACCACTGTGGCACCGCCGCTGACGGTCGTAGTTGGTGCTGCCGATGACGTGGTCGCGGTCTCGATGAACGAAGTGGTAATAGGGCTACCTGATGTAACCGGCTCTGTAGGAACCCCGCCTGGCGTAGTAACGTTGCTGGTAGGAGTCACAGGAACCTCGGAGGACAAAGGTTCCGTGCTAGTCTTTGGAAAGGTAATGAAGCTAGCAGAAGTGTTCTGGAAAGGAGCAGGCGGCACAGATCCTGGTAGTGGCCGTGCTTGACGCTTGAAGAAGTTTAAGAAGGGTGCTTCTTCGCGCTTCTGGGGCAGGTTGCATGACGAAGACGGAGATCCTGCAGCATCAGGGAAAGCCAATACATCGAGTGCATATATAGCGTAGTTTTGGGCGTTCTTTAACTTTTGGGCATCGGAAAGCCGGAAGCAACTAAACTATATCAGCAACAGGCTTTAGAACCTCCATTTCAGACTCACCAGCTAGCTGAATAACAGTCCTTGTTATCCTCAAACGGGTCCTGCAAGTCGTCGCATCGTTCCTCTTCTGACTCGGTTGCCTGGATCATATGCTGAACTTCATGCACGAGTGCAAAGCCACCCGACAGATTGTCACCCAGGGTATGCTCCGTCTTCCACAATTGAACAGCACTATCGAGGTTAGGCTTGTTTCCGAAGAAGTCGGGGCAAAGAACGAGAAGCGTCGCCCCGAATACTGCCGCTCTGGAACCGGTTGCACTCTGAACAGCTGCCACCGTATTGCCATCGCATACTGGCTCGGAAGGGGGAGGACAGGCGTAGACCAGAGAAGACTCGGTGATGGTAGAGCCTTGCTGGGGATTCAGGAACGGGCTGTGCGAGAGTCGAAATTGGGCGGCAGCAGTGGATGGGACCAGATTCTCCAAAACGGCTTGAAAATGTCTTTTGAGAATGATATCTCTTCTATCAGGAGTCCCGTTACCTTCGAACTGTAGTTAGAATGGTTATCATGTTGTGCAGGAGGGAGACATACTTGAGCCAAACCAAGAGTCGAAGGCGATCGACTGCTCGGAGCCAGGCTTCGAAAGGACATTGATAGCTGCCTTGGCAAGATCATGTGCCTCGTCGATGGCCCCAGAAATTGTTTTCAGCTGATCTTGGGAACATGGCCAAGCTCCGTTGAAGACGTAGAATGCCGTGTCGAACGGTTTGCGAGGGGTCAATATGGCTTGTCCCAGACAAGCCCATAAAACGAAAGGAAGGAAGTAGAGTGCAATCATCTTGATTGATACAATGAACGTGACAGAGATGAAAAGAAAGAAGGAAAGGACTGTGGTTTGTAACAACTTGAGGCATCGCATAACCGTCAGATCTTTCTAGATCGCGCTACTGTTATACCAACTCATAATTGTTATGAAAGTTAATTAAGATTATAGATCCATCTTTACGAACGACGATCTCTAGTAAAGTTCCTTGGAAGGGTTTCAAATATCCCAAAATTCTCACCTGAAACAAGAAATGGTTTTCAGTAAACCTTATTTCGCAGATATACCTGCCGATTCGGATATATCCGTCCACAGCTCAACCTTATTTATAAGTAGAGGCGTCTGTGCTTCTAAAGGTCCAGAAAATAGCATTATCTGTTAAGTACCGTTGTCTCAAGTGTATGGAGTACAGTGGGATGCAAAAAGTATTCGCAGGTGTGCAGATAGGCTTAATGCTCGGAAGCTAGTCGTGGGTAGCTTGTCAGGTCCTCAATACCTTATATCACACCTATATCAGGTGGATAATCTAGTATCAAGTACCCAAGCTAAGCTAAGCTAGTAACTAGAGAAGCTAGGGCCTAGCTGCACACCTGCGAATACTTTTTGCATCCCACTGTAGCTGCACTCGGAACTTTCCAGGCACTGACAGTTCAGGGTCAATGAACCCGGTACGAGAGCGCATCAGATGATGCAGTCCAGAATTCTTTGCACTAGTTTAGCCATCGCAGCCATCTTTTATTCCGATGAGAAGTGATGGAGATGATACTAGTTTTAAACTCTATCAGAAGGCCTGAGGAACCGAAGTTTTGGGCGCCATTCCAGCCAGGACAGGGGTTCGCTCTGACACGAATTACCGAAACGGCAGTGAATTTCGTTTACCGAGGACTGCGTTGTTTCCGACACAAGACACAGTAACCCCAGCATTTACCATCCCCTTTATGGGTAACCAGAGCGATAATGGCAAGGACAGGTGCCGAAAGTCAGGACTTAAATTGATTGCACTAGCCACGCTGTTGGGAATTGGCACAAATCCCCTCCTTTCCGGCCAGCCTATGTAATTCAGCCTAGCCGTCCCTCGAATGATTTGCTAAGTTTCTTAGTGTATCACCGAAGGACTCTAGTCTTCCAACCATTCATGTCTCCCCAGTGTCTAATTCTACGCCTACGGAGAACCTGGCACGCTGCTTCTCAGCTGTCAGAATGGCATGACCACAATGCACTCAAGCCGGTATTGTGATCATCCAGGCTGGCGAATCTTTCTACCGATGTAGATGAAATGTAGATACAGTCAATTGCAGGTTCAGTTTCCCATCAAACATCAATAGTTTTACTATTTTGGCCGGTGGGGAGGAAAATTCAAGACGGAAGTCGGGAAACTGAACCTGAAATTGGCTGTAACTGTCTGCAAGTGACTCCTTAAAAGGACTAGTAAACTCGATCTTACGGTAAGCACACCTCGGCAGTTGAACTCAATGCGATACATAGGAATGATGATGGCGGAGGCGCTATACTTAATTAGGACGGCCCCATGCAGTTTTAGAAGGACAGTTACACGCCCCCCTGTTGATCGCCATCGCATTCGCAACGCACGGGCCAACCCCCAACCCCCAGTTTAGGAGTCAGACCAATGAGATGCAGCATCAATCATGCTTCTCCCCCTGGCGTGCAGCTTCGGCAATCCACTACGGGAAGGTGGGGTTGAATTGAAGGAGCCTGCGGGCGCGGAGGGGTAATCTGCGGGGTCTAGCTTCGGGAGCGGCGCCCGTCGTGTTGGAGAAATTTTGGGACTCGTCCTCTTCCTCGCCGGATCATCTTCGACTTCTCTTCATGATTTCAATGATCCTCATGACTACGGGGGAAGGATGGCTGGTTGTTGAGTTTGAAATTGCATACTAACCGTATGTAGGTTAGAACTGGCAGCCCAGGAAGCTAGTGGTTTCCACAGGGCGTGGCCAATCTTTCGAGTCGATACGGTATTAGGACTAGAGCTAACAGCTGATCGAAGCACTTCGGGGAAGTTAGAGAAGTGGTGGCTGTTACTACTGTATGATGCAGGCCTTTCTGAAGGCCAGGACAGTCTTTCTCTTATGGCTCAAAGGTGGTTTTAGCATAGCCAAACCTTGTAAACCACTGAAGAGTCGCAGCAATGCTCGGCTACGCTGGCAGCAGGAACGGTGCCGGGTTAAGGTGCCCTGAGGGGCAGGGGTCGCGAACTGAGTTTGCCTGGTGACAAAAGAGAGTTTTATCGCATATCATCGTCCCAAACGGTTGAGATGACAATACGAGCTAATTACCACTGACGGCTACTGGGATGGCAATTGTTTATATGTATATAAGTTATATGCAGTGATGTTATTGGACTGGAGGGCTATTTGGATTGGACTGGAGTGGACGGAAAATGGCTGGACTGGATTTGGGTTTCTCGAAGATTTGGACTGGATTGGATTGATTGGCAACCAGCTCCTGGAGCTCCAATGGTCTAACCTGATAAGGCAAGAGCTAAGCCTAATTGAGTGATCATGACGGGGCTCCCGTCGCAGACCACGACACGACGCGCGAACCATCGTTCCGCCACAGGCCAGTGTTGCGAATAATATAAACAATACGTATATTGGCAATATGGAAGCCTCGCAATATTATTGTATTGCCAAGTGGTGCATATTGTATTAGGCCATATGACATTGGCCTATATTGTATTGTATTGCCAAGAACCCAATATATTGCCAGTATGACAATACATCCCATATATTGCATGTGATCTGGGTTCTTCTACTGCGGCAACTAAAGTACATCACCTTGAAGCTCTTGTATCCCAAACCATGACTTCAGGTACTCCAGAGCCTCAACTACATCACTACCAAGCCGATTTCGACGATCTGTAATGGTTATCTTGGCCCCGGAGAAGAGTCGTTCGGGCTCAGCAGACATTGCGGGAATTGACAGTATGTCCACCGCCATTTTACTCAAGTTTGGGTAGTTTTTCTGCTGTGTCTCCTCTAGCCACCATGCAAGGGCGCTTGTGAACCCGTAAACCCGTTCAGAGTTGCAATATCGTTCATATTCATCCGTGACGAGCGACGGCTGCAGGTGCTTGTTCCTCCAGTTCAAGAACTCGTTCGTGGTCGTCGATGGGACCTCGCAGAGAGGAAGAGGTGATTCCACGGGTTTATAGTCATTCCACAGCGTCTCCATCAACTTCTTTGACGACTCAATCCACTCCTTTTTCCAGTTCTCCTGTATGTAGTGCCATTTATGCGAAGGGTGGAGCACGATAGCGGCAACGTAGGCAGGCGATTCATCAGTGAGCCGGTAGTACTTGTCCAACTTGGCCCAGCCAGAGTTATACATGGGCGCCATTATCGGATCGTCAATATATGCCTCCTTCCCTGCTTCGAATTGTGCCAAAACGAAATCCATAGCCAAGAGGACGTTATCGAGTGTTGCAAACGATGACTCGAGAGCCTTGGTCGTCATCTTCAGCTTCTCTAAGAAGGACTTGATTTTCTCCAAGATGATCCAGTCCTCTGAAGAGAGCTCGTCTCCAGCGCAATCTAATTCCATCCATTTGTTGAAATAGCCGTCAATCGCATCTCTGAGGTTCAGGGCCACTCGCAGCATGTTATACCACGAACTCCATCTTGTGTCGTTGTCCCGTGCGAGCTTACGGTTATGGCTAATAGTAAGAAACTTTTGGCTGCGCTGGACACTTCGTTGGATGAAAACGACGAAGTTGTGAATCTTGCCAAGAGGCCCCTTTTCCCGCCACGCTTCAATATGTTTTAGTGTCACATTATGCACACCAGGATCGTCGAGTTCGAGCTTCTCATTATCGGTGACGAAGAGGAAGGCTTTGGCGGCGAGGTTGATGATATGGCCTTGGCAGCGGAGTCGGTGCACTTTGGGATCGTATTGGATGTCATATCGGCGTAGGAGGCCTGTGGGGTGTTAGGGCCGCCAGTCAGGGGAAATAGTGAGTTGTACTGACCAAGCGAAAGGGATCTCATCATGGTGTCGTTATTGCCAGCGTTGTCCATCACGAAATATCCAAGCTTGGAAGCAAAGCCCCATTCGTCAACCACCTTCAAAATGGCCACAGCGAGATGAGAACCGTCGTGCTCACTGTCGATGTCTTTCAACGCCAAAACATGGTGTTCCAGCTGACCGTCTTCCGTGACATAGTGTGCGACTACGCCTAAAATGGCCAAAGAATTGGGAGAAGTCCAAAGGTCGCAGCTGATGTGAATTCTTGACTTTGCCGACTGTATGCGCTGCTTGACCCTCTCTTTCTGGCATTCATATTGGCGCATAATCCATGTCTTGACGGTATCATGCGTATCCGGAAGCCAAGTCTCGATATCGTTATTGATGTAGGCCAAGAGTGCTCGGAACTCTGGGCATTCCACGAGCCGAAATGGGAGAGAGCAGGCCGTGATAAACCTCACGTATAACGCCTCGAGCTGGTCGGGTTCGATCGAGTCTCCGGATTGATCGTTGAGTCGACGGCGTTTTCGGGGATTTTCTTCTGCCGCAACACGAGCTTGTTCGATAATAGTTCGTATAGTTGTAACTTTCGCTGTTCGCGGGGCTCCTTTTGGCAGGCCGTGACCGTCAGGAGGAGGGTCCATGAGATGTTTTGCAGGAGCTGCAGTACCCCCTGAAGAGGCATAGGTTTTGTCGCAATGTTTACAGCGCCACTCTTCCTTTCCGGTCCGCTGATTATAGTATCTCGTCTCTACCTCCTCGTCTGGCATATGAGAGAAGACCCATGATGTTCTGGGCTTGGTAGAGGAGGTTGTGGAGACGGTGCGAGGTCGAGATGACAGGCACTTGGACTTTTGGCTTACGTCCAGATCATCCGATTGCTGGCTGGAAAACTCCAGAAGGTCGCCAGAAATTGACGACCCTCTTCGTTGTGACCATTGCGCAAAAGAGAGGCGTTGTTGAGGCATGGCAGTTAGATCTGTAAAGTTGAGTTCGACGAGTGATTTTCAAAAAAACAAAAGAAAAAAAAAAGAAAAAAAATTGGGGGGAGCAGAGGCGAAGATGGCCCAACCCAACATGGTCTGCACTCCCTCACGCGTTTCTTTCATGTGTGATCGCGTGTTAGGTCTAATTGTCAACAAAGAAGTGCGTGGAAGTGAACGATGGCCAATAAAATGCCAGCTATCCCTGCTTCTTATATAGGGTAAGACCGAGTTCTGCAGCTTTCACGGGGCTAATTCACCCAAGAATTGACAGCCCAATATAGATAATATATTGCCAATATGGACATCCTCATATTATATTGTCACAATATCGTAGACTTCATATCATATTATCACAATACCAGAAAAGGCATATTATATGGTATGTATTGCAATATACTACTTTATTGCCATATTATTCGCAACACTGGCAACATTGTATGCAGAGGGAGATGACTCGTCTATCTCACAATCGTTGATGCTGATGGATATGTTGTTACTCCATTACGAAAAAAAACCACGTACCATTCAATCTATCCACATCAAGTCAATTACTAACATTGTATCAGAAGATATATCAGTCGGATGAACACTCCGACGAACAGATGGTTCGAGCCATCGATATGGGATGGTTTATCCTCTCTAAATACTACCGCCTAACTGACGAGGTTCCCGTATACGCCGTCGCTCTCCTCCTTGATCCCCGTAAACGCATCGCGTATATCAAGCAGAACTGGCCAAAGGAATGGCATGAAGATACTATTGCCTCGGCCACAGCATTCTGGCAAAAGGAATTTAATTACGAGCAACCCAGCGACCATCCCTCCACCCCGACGTCGATGCCACCACCGCTGGCAAAGAAGCCAAATCAACTCGCGATACTATCAAAGAAGCTGGAGGTTAGGACTATTAACGCGAGTGTTAGGGATGATTTCACTAGCTTTGTCAACGTTGATGCAACAGATATCCCTCCGGATTGTGCGCCTGTGGAGTGGTGGTGTCAACCACAGCAGAGAAAGCAGTATCCGAAACTTAGCCGCATGGCTATTTGCATTCTTTCTATCCCGGCAGAGTCATCGGAGCCGGAGAGGACGTTTTCTGGGGCAAGAAGAACATGTTCATGGGATAGATTACGAATCACATGCAAAACTATCGAGATGATTGAATGTACGGGCAATTGGTTGCGTCAAGGACTCATACAGCCTCTGCATGAGAACGGGATGGGTTTAATCGGAATCCCACGGCCGGAGGGTGACTCTCAGGACGTTGACGATGATAGTGGGCATTATTTTGACTGGTATCAGAGCAGGCGCGGTGGATATTTCTCACTGTCATACAGTCATAGATCGTTCATTCGTTCGTTTAAATCGTTTCTTCGTTCGTTTAACCGTTTGCAATATTTTTGAACCTTTCAAACGTTTGAGGAAATATTCGACCGTTTAAACGGTTTGCCCATGTATGCTACTGCGCGTCTCTTCGTATGGTTGGAGCCTAAATGGTGCTCATGACCACCTTGTGGTTCTGGGAGGACTGCAAGTCCCTGTAGCGGCATCTTCCAACCATTCAAGAACGAAATCACAAGCCCCCTTTTCGAATTCTTGTCGACAGTAAAGGCGGGTCGAATACGTTGTAGTTGCTGGTGATGAGCGCAGGTTACTTTTCTTAATGCAGGATTGACCGCCGACCTGAGTTAGGTATTTTGTCTCCTGGTAAATGAGTCTTTAAAACAAGACGGGGAAAGTATTTAGGCGAATGGGCTGATACAGCACCACATTGCTAGTAGTTACTGCCAATAGTTTTGCCAAGATAACCAGACTTGTAGCATGACCTTAATTCTTGATTTCGCTGTCGAGGGCTCCGATAAACTTGGCCTTGACTTCAAAACTGTGGGAGTCTTTGTTGATGTGATACTGCATAACATATGTTCCCTATCTCCTCAGTGCCCACAAGCCTCAATCCCGCACGGTGCGGGATTGAGGCTTGTGGGCACTGAGGAGATAATGGCATTATCGCGGCAAGTCGGTCGCCTCTACTCGTTGCATGGGTTACCAAACTCTAAAATAGACGAATCACGTAGGGCGGAAATGACTTGTCGACGCCTCGCGCCGAACTAGAGCAAGGGAAGTATCGCGCGAGTGGCGCGGTATTTGCATTAGTTTCAACCCGAGGAATAGATAGGCAAATCCGATCATTACTCGATGTCTCATCTGATAGCTCATTCGATATCCCACTTTGCGGGCGAACGCCCACATGCTTCAGATGGGAGCTGTCCATGACCACCATCGCAGACAGCGGCAATTGAAATCCCGGCATATGCACTGTAAAGCATCTAGATGCCAGAACGGCGCTATGAAGATCAGTAGCCCTACAGTGCCCCTGACACATGTGATCAAGCATACCTGCCTGTCCTTAAATGGGTTACAGTCCGGCTCGCGAGACGCTCCGCCAGCACTGTTCACGCCTGAGCATTAGCAACCAATCCGCTCGGCTCACTAGCCTCCCGAGCATCAATCAGTCTAGATCTCCGCTATTATTTTGCGGCTGCACTCGGAACTTTCCAGGCACTGACAGTTCAGGGTCAATGAACCCGGTACGAGGGCGCATCAGATGATGCAGTCCAGAATCCTTTGCATTAGTTTAGCCATCGCAGCCATCTTTTATTCCGATGAGAAGTGAGTGGAGATGATACTGGTTTTAAACTCTACCAGAAGGCCTGACGAACCGAAGTTTTGGGTGCCATTCCAGCCAGGTAGGGGTTCACTCTGACACGAATTACCGAAACGGCAGTGAATTTCGTTTACCCAGGACTGCGTTGTTCCGACACAAGACCCAGTAACCCCAGCATTTACCATCCCCTTTATGGGTAACCAGAGCGATAATGGCAAGGACAGGTGCCGGAAGTCAGAACTCAAACTGATTGCGCTAGCCACGCCGTTGGGACTTGGCACAAATCCCCTCCTTTCCGACCAGCCTAATTCAGCCTAGCCATCCCTCGAATGATTTGCTAAACTTCTTTGCTCACCACCGAAGGACTCTAGTCTTCCAACCATTCATGTCTCCCCAGAGCGACGCTATGAATCCGGGGGTCCGTCTTTAATTAATTAACTCCTGGCTTCTCTCGACCAACAGCCTGGATTGACGCGGGGTCAGGGGCTATCCCAAACTTTCATGATATGACAAGACCAGACAGTACAGCCTTCGATCTGGCTAACTTAATAGGAGAGTGATCTTCGCCGCCAGGGTCTCACCTTTAAACTCCTTGGCGCCGTCACATTGCCTTTTCTACTCAGCCTTTTCGTCACTTTCTTCCTCTATCCATTCTTTCGACATTATTGATCGACAATGGCGGCTGTACCAGTGTTTTTCGAGCTGAGCTGGTCTATTCTTTGCACCATATGCATTGGAAACGTCTTGCTCGGCTGTCTCGTGTGCGGCATCACGAATTGGACGCTCCTCGCAGCTGTCCCGATGTTCTCGTCAGCGACCGGAGCGATTGCTAATGGACTGTGCTATTATGTCTATTACGAGAAACATCCCCCGATGTATACAGCGATAGCTTCAGTATTTACTGATATTTTCTGGCTAGTATGACCTCACGTCTCAATTGGAATCTGCCCGAGCTGACAAACTGCCAGCTGCAAGAAGCCAGTCTTTTATTTTATAGTTACATCATCCTCAAACTAGTCCTGAGAGGACTGCGGTGGAGAGTGTTCGCTTCGCTCTTCTGGACAGGCATAGCTGGTATCATTATGGTTCGAATTGTCATCATCGTCTTCCGAGTCCGCTCTATCCTCGCCGGAAACAACGACTTGTTGACGATTATCAATCACATTCATATCGCATACTTTGGTCTCATCGCTTCGCTCGAATGTCTCAGCGCCTATTTCCTCATAGTCCTCTTCACTTCGGCCAAGGCTTCATCCGCCGAAATTGCGCGTAACGGCGGTCTGTTCCAATACCTCGCCCGAAGTACCGAGATGCGAGTCGCGCTTCTAGCTCTGCAGGGTGTACTTCGTGCTGTTACGCATTCCTTTAAGACTGCGGGTCAGACGGCAGAGAATATTGCCACTCAGCTCGATCGCTTCTTCTACGCAGTCTTTTGCTTGTACTCCATGGTGCTATAGTACGTCCCTCCTTTGCGCTATCTTGATCAGACCTTGGGCTGACTCGTGCAGTATTGATCTCCTTGCTTCAAAACTCAAGTTCAGTGGCACTCGGGATTATCCATCCTTTTGGGATCGCTACCCACATCAAGGTAGTCAGCCAGGTCGCTTCACCTCGACACAAAAGGACGATTTTGGTCAGTGCAGAAGTGAGCATGTGGTCGGAGTCAACGGAGGCAAGAGCAAGACACGCAATGACTCAACAGACCACATCATAGAGTGCGGCTCCTCGCAGGGAGATGGTTCTATCAAAATGGACGATATGGACCTTAAGGGTAATGTCATCAAGAAGACCGTTGAATTTAGAGTCGTATAAAGTGTTGTGTATTGTATAATAGGATGGATGTCTCCCAAATTTCCTTGTACCTAGATAGTAACTCTCAAGATTTAATGACCACTAATTTCGATTCTTATCAGAGCACTATGGATACTCACACTTATACTTCTCGTTAGAAGGATAACCAGTGAACTCTCGATATGTTCGAAACAGGCCACATCCCGCATCACCTCTTCTAGAGCGTGGAAGTGGCTTCACGTCCATGGCCAATGACAACTGGACAATCCGCAAAGAGTTATGTAAATTGTTCTAGACATGATCAGTATCGTCACAAGTAAAAAGGGGCATTTTATTCGGTGTAATTGACTCTTTGATACTCCACATCTACGCAAGCGCCTTAACGGCCCAGAAAATAAGCATCTTACAGTAGCGTTCGGGTCCGAGCAGCTGAACTATCGTCCAATGGACCCGGAATTTACTCCTTAAAATCCACGTTTCTGCAGATCGTTTCAGCCAAGCAGGCCCACCAGCAGATCGGACCATCTTAGTCATACCGTCTCAACAAGAAGTTCTTCGGTTTGTTCTCGTTGATTGGTCGTTGTTGTTCTGTCTGCTCTAATGAGCTAGGGTACTTTTCCAAAAGTTGCCTCATCCCCGGATTTTATGTATTTGGCTGCTTTCCAGACGTTGTCATTATCCGCTAGAAACTCCTTCCAGTGAATGTTCTTCCGTTGCCGTATGGCATCGTGGTATTGCTTCACCACAGCCTTTGTCGTGTTTCCCAGATACTAAGCCGGCGCCGAAGGGCAAAAAGGACTGGACTACAGAATGCAGAGCAATGAAAGTAGGGGAAGCAAGGCAACTAATTGACCAGATGGATGCGGATGCACAGGTAGTGGCTGAATTATCGAAAAAATGGTGGTGGAGAAGGGTCGGCGTGACCGAGGGAATGAATGAATTTATTACGCCCGGGAGAATACGCCTCATACCATGCAGTACCCACCTACCGGCAGTACCCACCTACCGGCAAGCAAAAAAAAAGTTTCCCCATACAAACTGCTATCTTTCAACCCCCTCACAGAGAGTCACCAAATATAGGAATAACAAACTGATTGCTATTTTCCAGTTCGGAATTGAATGTATTTTAATATTGTCTTGGCCTCTTGACTGCGCGCCCAGCGCGCGTGCGTGCCACAGGTAACTCTTCCGCCTCCGAATTTGAGCCCTCATTCTCTTCCGCTCCTCCCACCTCGATCACTTCCTCAACAGCCTCTGTCTCTTCAGCTGCTTAATGTGGCTCTGAAATAGCATCGCCAGCCACTAGAGCCTCGGCTACTGTCATAAACTTCCTGTTGGGATTCGGTATCGCCTTGCTCTTCTTGCCTCTGCTCAACCGCCCGACTTCCTCCTCTAAACTGGCTACTCTTGAGCTTAGGGAGGCGATCTTTGACTCTTGCGCTTCAAATCCTTTTGATATCACAGAATACCGTCTTCTTGTTAAAGGGCTCTTGTTCTTCCCCAGATCCCTGATGTGACGGCTGGTCTTTGGCGTATTATCAGAGTCGTCTTGCCCATCCTTGTGGCCGTCTGATGCAGGCGTCGTTTCCTTCTTGTCTGGCTGAATCTCAGGGTGCATGAGCGCTTTCCGTCGTGAAATCGGCCAGTTTCCAGTCACTCTCCAGCCCGAAAGGATGGTTTTCTTCGTCATACCCACTTCCCTAGCTTTGGCATAAGCCTTGATGAAGTTAACCTTATCCACCGGCACAGAATCAGTCAGGCTTGTCAGTTTTTGGAGTTCTTTGCGGTAAGCAGCTTTAGAGGCATTAAACACGCCATTGTCAAGTGGCTGTAGGCCGTGAGAGCAATGGGCTGGCAAGTAACAATAATAGACGTTGTTCAAAAAGCACGTAACCATCCACTCATCCTGGATTTAGGGTCAGCGGCATTTTTGGTTCAGGAGGTTCAGGGCAGGCAGATACTTACAGACACATGGCTTCGATGGCCATCTAATATGATGAGCCTTGCATCAGACTCATCGTCCGGCTGCGTTTGGGGAAGATAGACCTCTCTGAGCCACTCGATTGCGATATGGTTGTCTATCTAGCCGTTGTCGGACGTGATATAATACCAGTCGGCCACCTCCTTGAGCTCATTGATAAACCACTGTTGTTGAAGTTCTTTGCCTTTGAAGATAATCCCCGGTTTCAGAAGACGGCCAGTTGCCGTGACGGCCTCGATAAAGCTAGTCCAAGTGCGGGACTGGGAGCCTTTGAGGAAGGCTTTCTTCCTGGGATCGCTACTGCTGATAACCAAAGAATCCAAGCCTAGATTCGCAATAGATTAGCTGAATTCTTGGTCAAAACAACAGATACTCGCCAAATCCAGCCATTATACCGCCCTCATCAACGTTAACCGGGTTCTCGGGTTTGATCCAGCCATATTCTCTCTCCCGGATATCAAAGTACTAATTCACAGCGGTCGGGGTAAAGCAATTGAACTTCGACGCCTCCTGCCGTTTTCCTATCTTTGTCTTTATGGATGGATGTCGTTTCATGAACCTGGCTAGCCAATGTACACCGACAGGCTTTTCCCTTCCTTGTTGTCGTAGGAGGGCGTTGACGGTGGCGCGAACTTGACTGTGAGAGGGAGCATAGCCTAAGGCCTCTTGCCGAAGTATCCATGCGACTAATCTAGACTCCTCAGGTTTGGATAACAGCTGGGCAGGCTGTGTGACCTCTGACCTTGACGGTAGGCCCCTTAATCGGTCCCCGAGAGTCGACCGAGGGATCTCACGTTTCTGGGCGGATTTGTTCTGCGAGAGGCAGTTATCCGTGACATCTAACATTGCTTCAGCAACTTCATCCTCTGTATAAGACACGCGTGGCATTTTTAAGGCGATTGTTAGGGGCTGCCGTCGGGAACATTGGACGGAGCGTCGGGGAGGCTGGGTGTCAAAGGAGACGTTTTGACAAATTTTACATTGGTCCCGTGCGACCATACTGCATACGTAATCAAAAAAGCAATGTGATGATATCAGACGGAACGAACTCCCCAATACAACAGACATTGTTCCATGCTAATAACTTCAATTCTGGTCAAATACTGCGTAAGTGAAATTGGGCATTTTGTATGAGGAAACTTTTTTTTTGCTTGCCGATAGGTGGGTACTGCCGGTAGGTGGGTACTGCATGGTAGCAGAAAGAATTGCTGTTAGTCAGCCTGCTTCGACTGACAGAAACGGTGGAGTCAAGGACGTGAACGCAGAACTGCAAAAGTGGGATTTAGTCTTACGGGCAAAAGGATCTCCAGACAAGCCACGACTCTAATCACAAGGAAAGTCTCAAGGCAAGGGGGAATCTATTTATGATATCTCATTTAAGGGAGCTATTTTATATCTTACATCTTTAACCTAGTAACAACTAAGAAATAGGATCTAGGTATTCCAATAATAGCCCTACTCTTCTATTCCTAATTGTCGTGCACCCCTAATTATCGCCTACCCCTGTCCACTGCTTAAGTACCTGTCCATCTCCGGTTTATTTCCCCTCAATCCATACTGTGGCGATTGATTTGTCCCATTTCGATCGACGATCTGCACTCGCGTCATATGCGTTTAAACGCATACTTAAGCTTTCATACGTTATACACCCTAGTGCTACACACACACACACACACAAAGTCTATTACGCCCGGCAGGCCATTGCCCAGAGGGCTCTATGAGTTAAAAATACATACATCTCGCTAGTTGTTGCCTTGATCTCGCCAAGCCCATGCAGTTCTTTTCTTGTTCTTTCCAGCCTGGTCATCGCTTGTCTCCTTGATCCCCGTAGTTGTTAGTAGTAGCAAGTCAACTTGAAGCCCAATTCCTCCAAGTGTTCAGTTTCCTATCTTCGGCGGCTGAAGCGGTGCCTGCTTCTGGTTGCACGGGGCAGTCGTTAGTAGGTATAAGTTTATGGCCGATAGGTTAGTAGTGATGTTGTTGTCATCTCTGTTCCAGGTGACCTGTGGCGATTGCGAAACGGATTGTGGCTCGTACTGCTTCCATGTTCGGTGTCCATTTTTGTCCATCTGATGCAGCTTTGCCCCCCAAATGAAAGGAGAGGTTGCCGCGCTTTTCCTCTACACATTGAAGCATCATCTCCTTGCGCTGTGCCATCCATTTTACACATCGGAAGAGGAGGTGCTCTACTGTTTCTTTTGCTTGCCCGCATGGGCATTCATCGGTCACTGCTGCTCCGATTTGATACAGGTAGCCGTTCAGTCGTGCCATTCCGGTCCTGAGTTGTGCCAGCACGCTGGCTTCCTTCCACGGTAGCTGGTCGTACAGTAGCCGAGTATGTTTACCAGGCAGAGCTGAGTCGACCTTTCTCGAATGTCTGCCAACTCCGTCTGGCAGTTTTCTCTCCCTTCGCAAGTCTGCTCTCGTTCGACTGAGAATTGTCGTCTTTGCTTTGCTTGTTCCTATGCGTGGTGTGACGTACGGCTCTGTTGCGTGGCGGGCTGGCATCTTGGCTATCCTCTGGATTTTGAGCTCACTGTCAGATGGTAGCCAGATGAGCCTAGGTACTATTAAGAGACGATTTGAGTCAAATCGCGCACCAAAATGGGGTTGCAGGGTATGGAAATTTGGTCCAAATCGCTTTGGTCGAAGCCGAGTCGCTGATTGGTTCAAATTAACCCTACTCTTCTATTCCTAATTGTCGAGTGCCCCAAATTGTCGCGTTCCCCTGTCCATTTCTCAAGTACCTGTCTATCTCCGGTTTATTCCCTTCCAATCCATATTGGGGCATTTGATTTGTCCCATTTCGATCGACAATCTGCACGCGTATAAACGCTTACTTGAGTTTTCATACATTACACACTCTCCTTTCCGTAATCTCGATCCGAGGATTCTTTCCAACGACCTTTGCGAGCTCAGATCATCGAGCGGCTAGTTTAAATTCCGTCACATTCTTGGTACGAAGATGCTGGTCTACGGGGGAAATGCTGACGATCTACCGAGGAAAGAGCGGGTCAACGAGCAATTCAAGGCTTAGTTCGTGTTTACGTTACAATCGAGGGTAGTTCCGCTCTAGCTTGAACTTTATACCGCCCAATTGACTTTCATGATTGAAATGATTCTGTAATCTATCTAAACCAGACTTTACAGCTCACAGCTTGAGCATGACGGGTATAGCCACCACGACACGTTAATGAGGCGGTGGCAGTGCTGAAGTCACGTGAATTCGACAAGTCCTTTGTCGCAGCCTGATTCCAGCCTCCATGCCCTCGCCATCTTTTCCTCGTGCATCTCCAGTCTTCCACGAAACGACCGTCTTACTGAGCGTCAAGACAACATCCCTTTTTCCCCTGTCACACAAAAAGGTCCCCTGCGCTGACCGTGGCGTGTAGCGTGAGAGCAATCTTGTCAGCATGAACCCCGCTTTGTTGCCTAACTTCGATGATGACCATCTCCGACTCCCGAAGCGACAAAAGACCTCTCATTCGAATACAGACTCAAATACAGAGAACAACCTACCATATGGCCGCTATACTATAGCTTGGATTTGTGCGCTGTATATCGAGACGGCTGCTGCTCAGGCCATGCTAGACGAGAGGCATGGTGAACTACCGAGACGTCCTAATGACAACAATGCCTACACGCTTGGAAGCATTAAGAATCATAATATCGTTATCGCATGCTTACCTCAAGATCAGTTCGGAAATAACACTGCCGCAATTGTGTTAACAGACTTGAAGCGTACTTTTCCATCAATCCGCCATGGGTTAATAGTTGGTATCGGCGGCGGGGCGCCTGGCAAACTCGATATTCGTTTGGGCGACATTATTGTGGGAACCAGGGTTATGCAATATGACTTCGGGAAAGTTATGGCTGGTGGCAAGATTAAAACAACAGCAGTTCCTAGAGTCCCTGATTATTCTCTTCGCACGGCCGTAACAAACCTTCGTGCTGGGCACGAACTAAATTCAAGCCGCGTCTCAGGCATCCTTCAGGAAAGGATGAAGAGCCTTACGAATTACAACCATCCAAATGCGGCCGATCGTCTATTCCAGGCATCGTATCGGCACGACCCTTCAATGGCGAATTGCCAAACCTGCGATCAATCGCAACTAGAGCAACGGGAGGCGCGAAGATCTTGCGAACCAAAGATTCATTATGGCGGAATTGCCTCCAGCAACCAGGTCATGAAAGATGCAATTACGCGCGACCGTCTTGCCCAAGAATTGGACATTATATGCTTCGAGATGGAGGCTGCAGGGCTGATGGATGTCCTTCCCTGTCTTCCAATTCGAGGTATATGCGACTATTCAGATTCTCACAAGGCTAAAGACTGGCAGAAATATGCAGCAGCAGTCGCTGCAGCATATGCAAGAGAGTTCTTGGAGGCTCTACTGGCAACCGACGACGGGTTAAGAGACTCTCGGCCCAATGCCCATTTTCGTATGTTTGCCATTCACCCTTCAACTGCTAAAGTAAAGGAAGCTAACTTGTTATTACAGCTGAGCAAGCAGATCTTGGTAATCGTCGGCTACAGCTAATGGAGTCTCTCCGGTTCGAGCAAATCGATTCGCGCAAAACCACAATCAAAACTGCTTATTCCAAGACCTGCAGCTGGTTCCTCAAACACCGTGACTATCTGGAATGGCTCGATTTAGAGAAGCATTCGCAGCACCATGGTTTTCTTTGGATCCGAGGCAAGCCAGGTGCCGGTAAATCAATCATTATGAAGTTCATCTACACAAAGATGAAAAAGACAGATATCCCAATGAAAGCACTCACTGTCTCATTCTTTTTCAACGCCAGAGGAGAATTGTTAGAGAAATCAGTCTCAGGGATGTATCGATCTCTACTCCTGCAGCTCCTCGAAGGCTTCCCCGATCTACAGAAAATCCTGGACGATCCTGACTTGATACCACGGAACCAGGTCACATGCCCACCGTTAAACATCCTCAAAGACTTGATCCGTTCCGCAATCTCGTCTCTGGAGAAGCGATCCCTTACCTGTTTTGTCGATGCGCTGGATGAGTGCGATGAGCAGCAAGTCAAGGACATGGTCGAGTTTTTTGAAGAAGTCGCAGAACACTGTGTGGAAGACAATGTGAGATTTCAGGTGTGCTTCTCGAGCCGACATTACCCTTACATTGACATCAAGTCGGGGATTCGATTGACGTTAGAAGGCCAAGACGGTCACAACGAAGACTTGAAACGCTACATCAGCAAACACCTGCGGATTCAGGATCGTTCCCTTGTGGATGAGTTGACGCAGATGATGCTTGAGAAGGCGGCCGGTGTCTTCCTCTGGGTTGCTCTGGTAGTGGACATTCTAAACGAAGAGAATCGCCATGGACGCCTAGCACTTCGGAGAAGATTGCAAGAGGTGCCAAGTGAATTAAGTAAGCTTTTCAAAGCTATCCTGACTCGGGATCAAGAGCACATGGAAGATCTGTTACTCTCTATTCTCTGGATTCTTCTTGCAGAACGACCGTTAAAGCCTGGAGAGTACTATCATGCGCTTTGGTCTGGACTATCACTGAAAGGCCTGGTAGATCTCGAAATACCGCCTGTCAACACTTCGGATGCCAGCGACTGCTTTAACAAATGCGTCATCAGCTCTTCTAAAGGACTCGCTGAAATCACCAAAGCCAAGAAGCCTACAGTGCAGTTTATACATGAGTCTGTCCATGATTTCCTAATCAAGGACAAGGGTTTGTATCAACTATGGCCAGAACTTGGGGCAGAATGGGAAAACCGAGGTCATGTTGTAGCGCCTACATATTTCATGAGGCCATAGGAGAGGCGATTGACGGACAACAATCTACTGAAGCACAGACCATAAAGGATGACCTGTTAAGACAGTTCCCCTTTCTAGAGTACGCCAGTCAGTTTGTTCTTGGACACGCTGATGCTGCTGCCCAAAAGATTACCCAGCAACAGTTCATTAGCGAATTTCCAGTATCAAGCTGGGTCCGTATCTTTAATATCTTTGAAAAGCATAAAATCCGAAAGTATAGTGAAGGAGCAGACATTCTCTACATCCTCGCAGACAGGGGATATCCTGAACTCATTCGGATGAGACTCGAAGTAAACCCTGGGATTGACTGTGGAGGAGGAAGATACCGTCACCCGCTCCTTGCTGCGATGGCCAAGGGAAACAAAGATAGTGTCACAGCGCTGTTGGGTTTATCATCGAGGTTCCATAACGGAATCGACATTACAGATGGCCTCAAGAGCAAAATAGACTCAGTAAAGACGAATCATACCCCTGTTTCTTGGGCATGCGAAGAGGGTCATCTGGCTATCGCTGCATTTCTTCTGGACCAGGATGCGAAAGTCGGTGTGGATGACTTAGTGAGATTTGTGGGGAACGGCAATTTCGAGGTAGTGAAGATGCTTCTTGAGAAGGGAGCAGATGCTAGGGTTGCAACTAAGGATGGACGGACACCACTGCTTCTATCATTACGGAACGGTCACTTGGAGATAACGAAGATGCTTCTTGAAAAGGAAGTGGATGCTGGAGTTACAGATAAGGATGGATTAACACCACTGCATCTAGCATCGCAAAATGGTCACTTGGAGATAGTAAAGATGCTTTTCGAGCAGGAAGCGGATGCTAGGGTTGCAACTGAGTATGGATTGACACCACTGCATGTAGCATCGCAGAACGGTCACTCGGAGATAGCGAATATGCTTCTCGATAAGGGAGCAGATGCTACGGCTGCAGCTCTGGATGGACGGACGCCACTGCATCTAGCATCGCAGAACGGTCACTTTGAGATGGCGAAGATGCTTCTCGAGAAGGAAGCAGATGCTACGGCTGCAGCTCAGGATGGATTGACACCACTGCATCTAGCATCGCAGAACGGTCACTTGGAGATAGTAAAGATGCTTTTCGAGCAGGAAGCGGATGCTAGGGTTGCAACTGAGTATGGATTGACACCACTGCTTTTAGCATTACGAAACGGTCACTCGGAGATAGCGAAGGTTTTAGGGTTTGGATTAGGGTTAGAAAAGGGTTAATATTTACTATCTAAGCTGTCTTTGCCCTACTCTTCTATTCCTAATTGTCGCCTACCCCTGTTTATTTCTCACTTGTTTATTTATCTCCCGTCTATTCCCATATGACCATGCTATGGTGAATTCTGTTTTCTCATTTCGATCGACAGTCTGCGGGCGCATTACTTACGCGTGTAAACACGCGTAAACGCGTACTTCAGCTTTTTTACATCGTCTACTCTCTTGCTGTAATTTCAATTCGAGGTTTCCCCCAACGATCTTTAAAAGCTCGTGCCATCAAAAGGCTAGTGGACTATAAACGACTTTCACTATGGAACTTGAAGATCTCTTTTACTACGATCCTTCTTGGCGTATCATTGTTTGCAAACAGTGTGGCGTTGTACCGCAAACCAATATCGCCCGGCATATCCGACGGCACCACAATGCGACGCGTGCCTTTAAGGTTACTGCCATCAAGCTATTTGAGAGAAGTTTCGACCATCTACCTCTCATAGGAGACGCCGATGAGATATGTAGGAACGTGCGACCGTTGCCGATCGCCCATCCGATTCGGTTCCTTGATGTTTTTCACGATGGAATTTGTTGTCTACTTTGTCAAGACGACCGAGACCGGTATGTCTGCCGAGGTCGCACAGCAACAGAAGATCATCTCAAAAAGGTTCATAATCAACCATTGCGCCAACCAGGGCGTAGACGAAGGGGAGAGGCTGGAGGGATCAAGGGTTTGGCCCAGGCCGGTCTGGTCCGGACTCCAGTCTCTTATCAAACCCTTTTTCACGGCTCACGATGTAGGTACTTCATCGTCGAGGCCCGCAAAGTTCACAAGGACATGGAGGAAAACCCATCTGGATTTGATGCAGGAAGTAGCGCGACCAATATCAGCCCTGCGTTTACTCAAACTAGACTCGAGGACATCATAAACCTTCAGCTTGCCCAGTAAGAAAACCAAAACTCAGCAATATTAAACCAGACTGGTTTTGACATAAACCTTCTATCTTCCGACCCTAGACATCAATCCCAGTGGCTTCGAGTCACAGAATGCACCTTCCTTTGTCATCACACTTTCTTGGCATACAAGTGTTAAGAAAGTGGCCCTGTCTACACCTAAATCCTTAACAAGTGCACAACAAACATTCCAATCTGCGCTTTGCGCAGTCGCAAGCCGCAGTGATGGCTTCGTCTACGACGATCCCGCCTGCTGCCCCAGATCCCTTTGATCTGGGAATCCACACTCCCGTCAACCTGAATCGGGGAGCCCGTGCAGCCCTCTTGCAGAACAGTCCGGCAGCCGTCAACGGCACCATTGGTGTTTCAACCGGTTCCGGCCGGATGGCCCAGACACCATCCTCACCACTTAACCCCGCCACCACCGCTGCAGCTACGGAAGGAGCTGAGCGTGCCAGTCCCGCATCCATTTTTGAACAAAGACCAATCTCTATTATCGAATCAGCCAATGATCTCGCGCGAGAACGCGTTGAAGAGTACAACACCAAGTTGATGGTTTTTCAGGCCTTTTGTACCAAGTTTGAAGAAGCGGCCCAGCAATTCGTCACCGGACCGCAACGACGCTTCGCTCAGCAATTTGCTGATGATTTCCTCGGTTTTTGGAAACGAGAGCTCTCCTGCTCCGGACCTGTGACCCCCAAGCCTACATACAGCAGCGTGGCCGCTGCCGCGCCTCCCACTGACCATGACCGTCTGACCTACAGACAACAACAACAACATAAAGGCCGACAAACAGATCCACCTCATCGCCAAGGGCAACAGACGACCATCGCCCCACCCCGACAAGACCTCCGCGTCTTTATCCGCCTAGAAGCCGGAGCTCCGGCCAGGGCCCACAGTAGCTATGCCATCCGGACTCTGATCAGGGAGAAGCTCGGCGCCGTCTCAGACAAGATCCGGCAGGTGTTCCAGGTCAGATCGGGATGGGCCGTCCTGGCTGCCGACTCGGCAACACGCGACTTTCTGGTAGAAAAGCAAGCTGAGTGGGCTGCTGAACTAAAACCTATAGCAGTAGAAACGAACAAGGAATGGTTCACCTATGTGATCTCAGACGTTCCTACAAGGCTGACTGACTTTTACGGAAATGAGGTGAATAGTGACAGCGTCGTTAGCGACGAGATAGAAATCCAGACTGGGCTCAAGCCCATTGATGTACGTACCGGAAGACAATTCTCGGATAACCCCTTGACCAAGGCCCTGCTTGTGTCTTTCCTGAAGCCCACAAAGAGATTCTGGTCGCTCTTTGGCAGCAGCGCAGCCAGACTCGTCGACAAAACCGACCGACCTAGACAATGTGAGAAGTGCTGGGGCCACCATTTTGCCCGCAACTGTCACAGACAGCCAGTTTGCCGACGCTGTGGTGAGGCCGGCCACCTCGTAGACGATTGCATCGCACCAGAACAGTGCGTCAACTGCTTGGGCCCCCACCAGGCCAACTTTCGTAGGTGCCCAGCTCGGCCAAAGACAGTGCACGGCGTGCTCCGCCGACTGACTAAAGAACAACGAAAACATGTCAGGGCCGTTGGTGCGGAGACATACCGACAACGACACCAAGAACCACAGTCGGGATCACATCAGGAAGCCCGGCAGGGCATGGCTGAGCGACAAAACGAGGATGTCACATCACAAGAACGACCGAACGCTCGTGCTCCAAGCCCAGCTGTATCAGGAGCACCTTCGTGCATCATGGTGGCCACGACCCCTCATGCTGGCTATGAAGCAGAGGAAGAACCCGAACAGCCCAGACCAGGCTCACCGCGAAAGCGCCGAATAGTTCTCATTAATCGCTCGCATGGCCAGGAATAGATATTCTCAAACACGAAAGAACGACAGGAAGCCGATCAGGATCTTCCAGGCCAACGTCGGCAAGATCCCTCCGGCCCACGACTGCGCTCTAGCGCTGGCCGACTCGGAACGATATGACGTTGTGCTCTTGCAAGAGCCGTGGACGGCTCATACAGAGACCCGCTCTCTAACCAAGACTCACCCTGCATACGACACATTTACGCCGGTCGACATGTGGAACAGCAATGATACTCGGCCTAGAGTCATGACATATGTCCGGCGAGACCCCAGACTTCTGGCTGACCAGATCCGGCCCTTTCAGACTCGCGATATCCTTTGGCTCGCGATCAACGACATGACGATCGTCAACTTCTATCGTCAGAACGACGAGATGGATGCCTTGAACACGCTGTTGCAATGGTCTGTTCCGGAGCGCTGCCTCGTTGCTGGCGATTTCAACGCCAGGCATCGTAGTTGGCAGACAGGTCAAACTACGAACCGTGGCAAAGAGATCGCAGGCTGGGCGTTGGAGAATGACCTCGACCTTCTCAACACTCTAGATATACCGACAAACCCGTACGGCAACACGATTGATCTGGCCTTCACTAATATGCCACTGGCCGAAGCTACTGTCGAGGACCATCTCGCCACGAGCTCTGACCACTTCACACTCAGCTTAACCCTCCCTGACACCAAGCCGGCTCCGATGCAGCCGGGCAAGATTCGGGTGACGACGGAAGACGAGCTCAAACGATTCGCCGAGATCGTGGAGCTTGGCGCTACAGGAATCCCTCTCACCGATTCGACCTCCGAAGAGCTAGATGAGCTTGCCTCTGCACTTGTAAATTTACTAACATCAGCAGCGAAGGCAGCTGGCTGGCCCGCCCGGAAAGGCGGACGTCCGGCTCCCTGGTGGACGGAGGAGTGCGCCCACGCCGCGGCTGCTTTTCGAGCCATCAGACGACTCTACCCTATTGGATTCAACCAGGATGTCCAGATGGCCAAGAGAGACTTTCATCGTATAGTCCGTCGGGCTAAAAGACAGTATTGGCGGAACCTCATCGATAGCTTCTCCAGCAGCAGCGCTGTCTTCAAAGCTGTCCGATGGCTGAAATCGCCAGGCGCTTTTCAGCCTCCACCCTTGCAGGTCGACAACGTCGTCTTCGAGACCCAGATGGATAAAGCCAACGCACTCCGACAGGCTACGTTAGAACGACGAACTGCAGACGACGACATTGACAATCCTTGGGCATCAATCTCTCCCTCTAGATCGATTGCATTTTCGAACAAAATCTCCTTGGACGAGGCGCAGCATGCCACCATCCACACAGGCAATACATCTCCAGGAGCAGACAATATCACTGTGAACCTTCTCAAGGCCGCGTGGCACATCATCGGGACACATGTCCGCCGCTTGTTCGAAAGATGCCTCACTATAGGCCACCATCCGAAGCCGTTCAAGGAAGCAGAAGTAGTCATGATCGCCAAACCCGGACGCCGTGATCTCACGTCGCCTAGGGCCTGGCGACCCGTCTCTCTGCTCTCTTGCCTCGGTAAGGGACTAGAACGGCTGATCGCACGCCGTCTAGCCTGGGCAGCTGTTTACTTCGGCGTCCTACACCCTCAGCAGGCCGGAGCGCTCCCCAAGAGGTCGGCGACAGACTTGGTGACCGCCCTGATCCACGACATCGAAGAAGCATTTGCACGCAACAAGGTCGTCACCCTGGTCACGATGGACATACAAGGTGCTTTCGATACTGTCATGCGCAACAGACTCGTCCTGCGACTTCGTGAACAAGGCTGGCCTGACCATCTAGCCAGATGGGTTGAGTCTTTTATGATGGAACGATCAGCCCGTGTCAGATATCAAGACACCACCACTCCACTTTCCTCTCTCCAGTGTGGCCTTCCCCAAGGTTCACCGGTATCGCCAATCCTCTTTCTACTCTATACTGAGCCAATCTACCGACTAGGCAACCCCCAGGGCCGCTTCGGATATGCAGACGACACGGCCATCCTGTCCGTAGGCGACACAGTAGACGAGACTACTGCCATGGCATCCAGCTCTGTTGACGAGATGGTACGCTGGGGTGCGGCAAATGGCATCTCTTTCGACCCGAAGAAAACCGAAGTCATGCACTTCTCCCGCAGCAAACTCAGGACTGCCCCGGTAGTACACCACGGCGGTGTCGAGAAACATCCTGAATCAGCTCTGCGCTGGCTAGGCATCTGGCTGGACAGCAGGCTATCTTTCCGACTTCATGTCGAAAAGTGGGCGGCGAAAGCGAAGGCAGTAGCTTATCACCTGCGAGGACTGACCAACACGGTACATGGCCCTCTGCCGAGCGCCGTGCGAAGTGCTGTCAGAGCATGCGTCGAGCCAGTGCTGCTTCACGGCTCCGAGGCATGGTACCCGGGCAAGACCAGGCCACGGTGGACCCAGCCTACGAAAGATCTGCCATCAAGTAATCAGCATCTCCTACAGAGAATGAGCAAGGCCATGAACCAGGCCATGCGAGCTATACTTCCTGTCTGGAAGACAACACCTATCACCATCCTCCATAGGGAGAGCGGGATCCCGCCAGTCGACCAACTGCTCGAAGCAAGGCGACTTAGGTTCTCCGCACGACTCAAATCGCTGGACGAGGCTCATCCTCTGGCGAGCCGAACGCGCCCGCCTACCCAACCTACCTACCACGACCTCATCAAGCGAAGATACCAAACACAGACGGAAAACGTCTTCAGGACGCGTCTTCGACGCGCAGACGAGCTGCTTGCACCATGCCCGCGGCCGAAGCTCGTACAGCGATGCTTCCAACAAGAAGAAATAGTACCACTACAGACTGCATCAAAGGAGAAAACAACTAGTGCCTTTCTCTGCTGGCTTCAGTCACTCGGCCCGTTCACTTTGGTGGTATACTCGGATGGCTCTCTATCCTCGGAAGGGGCTGCCAGCTACGGCTTCACCATTCATCAGAACAATGTCCCAATCTTTAACGGATCGGGTCGCCTTGGACCCGCTGAGGTCTTCGACGCCGAAGCTGCCGGGGCATTGGAAGGCCTCAAGGCTGCTCTGAACCTGCGAGAATCAGCAACACAAAACATTTACATATGCCTAGATAACCTGGCAGCCGCCACGTGCCTACGAGGCACACCCTCTGACTCTTCTCAAGACGTCTTTCTTGCGTTCCAGGCTCTGGCGACATCACATCGAGCCATCCAGGTCCGTTGGGTCCCAGGACACTCCGACATCCCTGGCAACGAACAGGCCGACAAACTGGCAAAAGCAGCATCATCATTCCCTGAGCCCGAAGGCACTCAACCGACGCTGGCTTACCTACGAAGATTCGCAAGACAGAAATCGAAAGAAACATTCGAGGCGTGGTGGTCAGCCTCCGCTCCTGAGCAGTACAAGCGACTCAATCTCAAGGCGACCACAAGCTGTCCGCCGGAGCTCTCGCTCCCGCGCGCAGCCTTGCACCATCTTCTGGCAGCGAGGTCCCTCCACGGGGACTTCGCCGCATACCACGAAAGATTCGACCACGTCGATGCACGCCTTGTCTGCTCATGTGGGCGACGCAAAGCACCGGATCACATTTTCTATTGCAGAAAGGTACCGCCGCGTCATCGGATGAGGCTGGCACCCTCACCGAATGCGGTAGTAAACCTTGCAATAGGAAAAGACTTTACCAAATTCATCGATCTGTCCAAGGACAGCGCGTTCTTTGGAAAGATCTGCCCTTTTTATTAGGCGACAACGACTAGAGAAGCACTTGCATCTCTATTTCTCTCCTTATTTTCAACACGTTTCTTTTGCTAACTTTTCTCTTTCTTATGTGCTCACGGCTAGATGGAGGGCGCCGACACGCCCTCCATCCGGCCGCGATTACTCGGAGGCAGCCCTGCGACAACCGTGTCTAGAGGCTCACGATCGCCTGGCAACAGGCTTACCTTGCGGTTTTCGTTTATCAGCCGCGCTTGATCATCCCGCTGACGGGTAGCAAGCTTGATAGAATGCGCCATTTGTGCCGTTGATATGCTGGATAGAGTGCGGTCTACGGACGCGTTTGCAGAAATTGGATTCTGATGGAAGACTAATTTCGCGCGGCGAATGACTAATCCTTTATAGCCAATAGTAACTCTGTAAATAGCGTGTAGATAGATTCTGATTTCTCTAGCTCAGCACGTCCTGTGCCCCAGTAGGGGACTTTCGGGGCCTACGGGCCCCCCGGACGAAAAATATACATAACATAACATAACATAGAGTCACAGAATGGCCCCGCTTCCTAGAGCCCCACAAACAAGAACTGATGCAGGTTGCCGCTCTGGTTTCACTTCCGAACCTAGCCACGTCGTATGAGCTAGGCTCCCCAGGCAGTCCTGAAACTTTACTGTCTATTCTTCTCGACTCTCTCTCACGTGTGATCACCCGATCACGGATCTCGCTCCAGAATGGCATGTTAAATGCTTTCGATCAACATCGACTCAACTCATTCATCGCTGGTCGCTCGTCCCGGAAGCCACTAATCCACAACCTAAGAGAAGACAAAAAAATACAGCCGCGTCCTTCAGCATTTAATGTGCTATCTTTTTCGACTAGCATGGTTAAAGAGGGGTCCAAAATTACACTACCGGCTTACTGAAGGACAGGCTGTAGCGATGATGGACGCCGTTCACACAGCGTCAGAAATGAGTGCCACCAGCGGCGATGGACGGAATCCCGATCAATCTGAGGAACTCCGCAAGAGACTGGACGATAAATGCCTTATTCTAATGGTTTCGCTACTAGATCACAAGTTATATGGCGATGTTTATGATAGCATTGTTGTCAGCTTTCTGGCAGTAATGGGAATCCGTCAAGATGTGACATCCAGCAATGCGCAGAAATTGTCAGAGGCTGCTGAGTTTACTCCGAAGTTATCAGCGCTCATCAAGATGGGCCAGCTTCTTGTTGCCGAGAGGGCGCTTCTCGCGGTCGAACTCGACGAAGCAGACTTCCCGGCTTCCGCAGTAGAAGAAATGCAAGACAGGTTTATGACAAAAGACGCGAGGTCGCCGATAAGCTGGTCACTAAAGCTTCGCGCATACGGCTTTGCCGTAAAAGATAACACGACAAGCCTTGGCTACATCATGTGGTCAGACGACGACGAGATTCTGAGCTACAAAAAAATGCACTTCTCGATGACTGGACTTCGTGACCTGGTTTCTGCAGAAGTAGAAGCGGCGCAGAACCAGTTAGCAGATTTACTCTTGGTGCCATCTGACACAGAGAGAAAGCATATGGTGCCCCAGTTTAGCCTGCGATCAGTCGTGGATGATCCGTCGGAAGGGGCCCCAGGTTGGAACTTCACTTGCCATCCCCAGAACGAGGTCTTGCATGGCCATCGGAGGTGGATATTTGACCGTATACTCAAAGAAGCTTTCCTTCGACGGGACTTCTTCGAGAATGAATCAACTGGTAAATGGAGGTTGCAAACTGTAGGCCGATACTTATCTACAGCCAACGCATTCCTCGAGCGGTTGCTACTTCTTGTGCATATTACAGGGGGTCAGCCAGCACGTGGGACGGAACTACTTTGTATTCAGCACTCTAACCCTAGAGACGGGTCGGGAGGCCGTCAAAATATCTTCGTTGAAAATGGCCTTGTTAGCTTCGTGACATATTATCATAAGGGATATAGCGTCACTGGTACAACCAAGATCATACATCGATACCTACCGAGCGACGTTGGGGAACTTCTTTTATACTATGTTTGGCTCATCGTCCCATTTCTCAGCCAGCTTTCTCAGCTAGTTCAGATTCCTGGCTTCAAGCAAGGATCCACGCCATACTTGTGGGGCGAGTTTTCCATCGCAATTGTTGCCATCAGGGAATACAAAAGTGCAGACCCTGCCTTACCTGCAAGCGAACGATAAGGAAGCTCGTAAAGAAAGAAAGAAGGCTTCTCGCATATTTCAGAAATTGACAACTGAGAAAGCAGAAACTGATTCAGTAACAGCTGGTGTCTCAGACGGTCCGTGGTCAGCTACACGACTTAGTGTTACGCTGAGCCGCACTTTCAAGCTCAGTTTTGGAACAGAAACCAACATCCAGATGTGGCGCCACGCAGCTATTGCGATCTCACGTCGGCATTTGCAGCAAGCTAAATTCAAGAGGGTCTTTATTGAGGCGGTTTCATGGGCTTGGAACGATGAGATGGCGGCTCACTCGACTAAGATAGCCGGGCTGACATATGCGGGGGGGCTAGAAGAAGCACCCGGGCATATTGCTGGTGCAAATGCCGAGTACCGGCGAATTAGTCGTGAATGGCATGCATGGCTTGGTTTTGGGGGGTTTAGGAATTCTGCTATCTAGCTGCCTCTACTAGGATGTGCGGAGACAATTCTGGCGAAAGATATGTCTAATTTCATCCAGGTCAAATTTCACTTGAACTTCCAATGTAGAACAAAGGGATTCAGGAAAAGCATTAATGCTGTATAATAGTTAATAAATTTGAAAGGTCAATGTAATATTTTAATATTTTCTAATTTATTTGTAGTAAAGTATTTTATATATAATCTAGAGTTTTGGCTTCTCTGCTGCCTCTCTTGCCAGATTATGGTAACCCAGAAACAAATTAGGATATATCTTCGCAGTGCTCCGCATAATCTCAACATTCAGGAGATCAGGCTTGCGCAAGAGTGGGCATCTAAGCATGATGTCTTTGAGGGTCAGCTAGAGGCTAACGTTAATTTACCACCCAGGCCCGATGATGCACCGCCAATTACAGCTTTAGGTCCGCCAGGCACAGGAGGTATTCGGTGTGAGTTTATCCCAGAGCGAAGCACGTCGTCTCGGTCCAATTGCCCATATGTGGGCACAGAGTTGAGGCGGATTCGAGAACATCTCAGGGTTAAGCATAATTGGGACATGGAACTTAAAGGTGGACGTCGCTCAGCTGCTATGACAGATGAAGAAAGGAGCAACAGTCCGTGGAGAACAGGAGTCTGTTATCAACGACTATTCTCTAGTGGGCCGGGAAGCGAGCTATTTGAGGTGGGCAAGAGGACTGAATCTCGAGCAATTAAGGGCTCAAGATAACGAGTCACAAGCCGCACTCCAGAGGGCCATTGATGCATTCCAGAGCAAGGGTAAAGATATTCGAAGTCGAGAAGCAGAGCGTATTGATGAGGAGAATGACTTTACTGCGCCGAATCCGTGGCTTCGTCGGCTTGGTTCTGCTGTCCACTTAAAGGAATTTAGTGGGAAAAAGGGCTTCTTGAGGGGCTTGATCGCTATGGAATACGAAGTGGATCCGGATGACCCAGAAAAGTCAGACGACGCTCAACTACGGTTCATACACGTCGCATTCGATCGGTTGGTTAACCATGCCAAGGCTGTCATTACTCCAGATATTCTATCTTGGAACGCTCTATTTGAGGTCAATCGCAAAGAATTGATGAAAGAGAGGACAAAGCCATTCCATTTACGGTTTAAGCTCGAAACACAGAGGAGATATGCACTTGTGGTCAAGCAGCTACTCGCTTACATCGTTCAATGCATATCTTTCGATGATAAGGCGGATCGGCCACAGGCAACAGAGCGCTTACAATGCCATGATGGAACATGCAGATGACTTGACCGACGCTTGGAAAGAACACGGGGATGACCCGGAAGCATCCGAGGTTGTCAGGCTTCTTGATCTGCTAGAGACCACCTAGTCCTACATACCAAAATCAACTTTAGTAGAGTTGATTATTTCGTCCCACTTTGCAGGGGGGTAGAGTTAAATCTATAATTAGCCATGAAGCTTGCCATCTAGTGAGGCGCATCATAGGTGAGGAACGCCAGTACGCGTTGCGTAAGGTAAGAGCTCGTTATAATTAGCGTTTAGGGAGGCGCACTGAAGCCGGATGGACTAAAGTGTCGAGAGTGCGGCACCATTCTGCGTCAGGTTCGGAAGATTCGGGCTCATTGTGCATGAATGGATTAACCCAAGATGTAAAAGAAGGCCATCGACGGGATGCCCAATGCCTCCTGCTGAATTACCAAACATTCTTGTTGGTCGCATGTAAACCAAAGTGAGCGGAACTTCCCACTCCCAGGCCATCACATGTCAGTAACATCTGCTTGTAGGGAAGTACACCCCACCTGCCAGCTGAGCAGCCAGAATCTATGGCTTGAATTATTAAAACCGTAATAGCAGTTTGAGCCCGCAGTTTAAAGGCAGTCCAATTGAATTTGCAGTCTTCAAGGCTATCCCTGCAAGTGTTGACACGACGGGGCATCATAACACGAGAAGACTTGTGGTTCGGCTTCACGTGGAGGCTAAAGGTGGGCTGGCTGAATTTCTTTTACACACTTCTGAATCTTACTGGTCTTGAGAGTTTACGTGCATTACAGTCACATTAGGAAGGGAGCTTGGCATTCGATGGAGTCCTACTGTTGGAGGGGTAACGAGGCCCTCAACAGGTTCTATGTTCGTAACCTACTTCTGTATCAATACCTCAATACCCTGGAAATCTTCATCTTATGGCAAACCAGTTGCAGCAAAGGCATAAGATACGGGAATATAGTTCATTACCCTAAATATGTCTAATGATCACCAACAGCGTCAGACACGGCTCATCGTGGATGGAGATTGGGACAACGAGGCTGGCTGAGATAACGGTGGCGCTGTAATCTGACTCTGCTACAGGTCTCAAGCTCGAGGAGTGTGCACCAAATCAATGTTACACTTGAGATTAGAGATGTAAGTCGGAATCGCCGTGGAGACTGGGCGCCTCGACACTAACTCGTGTCTTTAAGCACTCCAGAAAAGTATAAAATTAGTTGTCACTCGCGTCTTAAGCCTGCCCACTAAACATTTTAACCAAGACTTCTGCCAATTGCGCATTTGGCGTCTTTCAGAGAGCAATCATAGTCCAAATTCCGGGTTTTGAGGGGATGCAATACTCCCGCGATGGCACTCAAGCTGAGAAACAGGACTACGCCTACTTCAACCAGCAATATGCAACCTCAACTTACCAGGTTGATCACAATATGTACCCAGATCTCATCGTTCAGCCGAAAGGAGACGAAGACGTCATCAAGGATGTAATTTGGGCCAGAGAGAACAAAGTCGCTATTGCTGTTAAGAGTTGGCGCGTCGTCTACCAGTGGCAAGAACATTCAGATGGACCTTAGCAACACGTACAAGGACTTGATGGTTCTGAATCCCCATGACCCCATTGACCAAGATAGAGCCTTGGTGTACGTTGGCGTCAGCAATCAACTCAAAGAGCTCAACACATATATCAAGCACAATCAACTGTTTGTCCCCCACGGAGATTGCGCTTACGTATGTGTGGGTGGGCATGGTCAAACTGGTGGTTATGGCCAGCTTGGCCGTGGCTTTGGCCTTTTTGGCGACCACATCAGAACCATTCGTATGGTCTGTCACGACGGTGTCATTCGAGACATCTCTAAAGAGAACGACTTCGAGCTTTTCTATGCCATACTCGGGGGCAGTCCAGGTAATTTTGGTATCATCTCACACTATACCGTCGAGGTGTATCAGGCCAAGAGCTACATGGGGACTATTGCCGGCCCAAACGGATTCAAGGGACCACATGGCATCAAAGGGTTCTGGATCTACTCCCCCAAAGTCCTCAACAAGCTGCTTACCGCCGTCGCACAAATGGCCGACAATGCCAAGGTCCCGCGAGGCTTTGACCTCACTGTTAACGTCCTCAGCACCGACTTTCCCATCGCGATGCTATTTCCCACATTGAATAATGCTAATCTTTGGGAACACATTCAAAACAAGATCAAGAACGCCCTTGCGGATGAATTTCTTGAGTGGCTTAATGGTCGCTTCCCCGCCGTCATCATAGTTAATGCGCAATGGTGCCCTACCAGCAAGAAGGATAAGTATGACGAGAGTGTTGATCAATGGTTCAACAAGTTCCGGGCCCTCAAGAGTTTCTTCAAAAATGAGACTCTCCTCATCGACGAGTTCGAAGAGGACATGTCTCGAATGACTGGAAGATGGATCCTCCCCAGGCGGCGAGAGTTTGATCTCCCTTATGTCAAGCGCACCTACTCTACCAACTCGAAATCTCTCGAAAAGGACGGCTGGGTCGACTCGGTCATTGATCGCAGCGACTTGATCTATAACCCGCGCCAGTTACTCGATAATAACCCAGGGGATAAGGAGTACGAGGTCTACACCTATTGCAAGCTTGTAACGCAGATCCAATGCTTTGGAGGCGCCAATTCGCACTTCTATCTAAACAAAGATAACGGCACTTCCTACAGCTGGAGGGATGCATCGGTTGTCCAGACGCTGGACTGTTTTCATGAACTGGGTGACAGGTATAAAGAATATGCCGAAAAGTGGCAGGCCAAGAATGACTCTATTATGGTTGGTCCCTCGAGCCCATTTAGTAAGCAGGACAGACGTTTGCTCTGGGGCTCTTATGGTGACTGGGACTTGGGGAAGCCGGAGGTTTGGGAATATTATTATGAGGATGCGGATAAGTACCAGAAATTGGGTAGAGCAAGGGGTAAAGCTGATCCTAACGGCACCTTCACTGCAAACCTATTTGCTGTTTCGGCCATTGAAACAAAGGGCGTTTAAACTACAGATTACTTTATTGAGGGGCATATAATAGCTGGCCGTGTATCCCATCGGATTATCCTTAACCTCTATGACTTGCAAGTGCAATTGGTGGGATGTAGTATTGAGATGCCATAATGATGCAATATGAATCAGTTCTGAGAAAACTGAAGAGCCACCCAATGTTGTTGAGAGGTATTTTATTAACTAAGATTCACTATTTACTAAGACTTCATACTCATCTTACATATGATAAAGGATATTACGGTGGCTTAAGCATGGTTCTAGGGAGCCTATAGATACGAGTCACACTGGAGTCCATGAGAGCGACTAACCCTGCCGTGCCAGGAGGGGCATGCAGGTAAGATGTCGTATTCATCTTGTCATACCATGAAAGATGCTATCAGTGGCTTAAGATTATTGTGCCACCACTATTTGCAGCCATGGCACCATTCCCCTGCCCTTGAGCTGAAACCTTTGCGCTATCATCAATCATATGACATGTGAACCTAAGGAGACGCATGTAAACCAAATGCTATATTTCCCAGGACTCCCGCGAGTTTCCTCCTGTTACCTAGACCATTTGTGTCGTGTCCTTCGCCCTATCTTGTTAATATGTTTCGTTTGCTACAAAATTGGATCCGAGCATTCTCGACACGTCTCGCAAACATGACCTCGAAAATACGCCCTGCACTTCTTACACTCGGCTCATACATAGCTGGCACCTTTCTCACCTTGGCAATTAAGGTGTTTGTCGCTGCAGGCGACACACAAGTGGTCAATGCAATCCTCCAGGCGATAAATCGGTCTCTAGAAGCCATGACACAAAGTCTCAGCGGCGCAGCCCTCATTTGGAGGGCTATCTTTACCAACGGCGTCAACAAGCCCTCCCTAAACTTCATATTAAACCATCTGCCCGAACTGGGCCAGTTCTTATACGACTTGATCAGACCTGGAACCGTCTTGGGTAGATTTCCGTCCACTGATGGTGCGACAAAGACCCTTGATGCTGAGTTCCGCATAGACAATCCGTACAATGAACTCGACTTATGGCTACCGGAGAACAGAAACGCTGTGGTTTGCCAAGCACAGCGGGTAGCTTTAACCATTGTTGCCATTCTGAAGATGGGCAGAGGCAAAATACCAAACGGACTCGACGATGTTCAACTAAATGTCAGTCTACGCAGCGACTTTGATGCAAATGCCAACCCCCCATCACCAACATACATTTCAGCGCTTCACGGCGGGCCGCCGTCCCCACCAAATGAGAAATGGCTCTTCATCAACGGCATTGCGAACGAATTCTTTTGGTTTCAACGGTCGTGCGATAAGATCCGTGACACCTTCAACAGAGAAGTCACAGGAGTATATAACAGAAGCGACGGCATCCTCTGGGACTTTATCGAGTGTTGCGGCGAACGCAGGGATGGTGAGCCAAATACTCTTATTGGAAGGACACAGAGTAGCAAGGCTGCTCAGGAGGCCCTCGAGCAAGAACTTAGGGCTGCTCTATGGCCCGCCGCTGGTAAGGTCCCTGACAAAGTCGTCATGATCGCGCACTCTCAGGGTTGCCTGGTCTTGCGCCTGGCGCTACAGACGCTGGTAACAGAGACTCCAAAAGGTTCCCCTCAAAGACAAATAATTAAGGGAAGGCTAAGAATATTCACCTTTGGGAACCCAAGTATCGACTGGAAGGTGATAGATGGGACTGAACAGCCTTTGAGCAAATACGTCCACACTACAGAGCATTTTGCGAATGAAACCGACTTTGTGGCCATGCTAGGCGTTGTGATGCACCGCGACGACAAGGGCTCGGGTTATGATCTAAACATGGTTTTCTATAGCAAGACGGGAAAGGCGCATCTATTCGGTGCACACTATTCTCTCGGGGTTGATGCTTATCACGATGGGGAGAATTCGCGGTTGTTGAAAGCTGTGAATGGAACAGAGATAGTTTGAGCGATGTAGCCTGGTATATCATCTGCGAGTATCGATACACTTCGATATTCATCAGACTAGTACCGTAACATAATGTTTAACGGCATATGGAAGAAGGGGGTAGTACCCTGGAGACGAGGCACCGAGAATGGATAATGCAACTGAATCAAGACGGATCAAAGTTATCGACAGCAATGAATACAATTAAGCAAATCTAAAATTGCAGTGAAACCGCTACGAACCGATTCTGGACTACCTGCCTGCGATCTGCCTTGGGCTGTTTCTCTCCCGCTATCTGGCCTAGCCTACTTTCTTGCTGTAACTCCACATTTAGCTCGGTAGCTTACGACTCGAGTTGCAGCCCCTTTCTACCCTGGGGTCCATGCACTACTCAGGCTTAGGGTTAAACATGTGTGATATCAAATGTAGATGCATGTGATTCCATAACAGGGCTCCATGATTGCACCCAATCGGGCTATTCATGATGATGGCCACTGACTTGATACTTACGCTCGCCCCGAACCTTAAATCTTTTTAGGCTAAGCTTACTGGCAGGTATGCAGTGCACCACGATACTGAGTTACAAGGCTATAGTCGGGTTAACTCTATTTCGATGACCAAGCTCGACGTTATTGTCATGTTTCTGGCTACCGCGTCCATAACGTTTCCAGCCCAGGATAAACCTTGAGACGCATTATCTATTAATGTGTGACCACCAGGCTCTATAGTAACACAACCTTGTCCATCAGCCCTTGTAGCCAGTGAGAGCAATTAGGCGGGCTTGAGTATGGTTAGCTGAACCCTCTCATGTATCAATACAAGGGTATATTTAATGCTTCATATAGCCTGTTTAGTAAATGATCTTTCAAGAGCATTAAGCCATGACAGTATTGACGGGTTGCCGAAGAGGATGGTTGCCTAACAGGACGGCCCTCATCGTTCTGCATAATCTGTATGGATTGGAAAGACAACTTCTCTCACATGAAATTGCCACAAAAAGGACGAACACATCTCCGGAACGAGCCTTGATGTAGCAGTTAGGCAATTATTGCATTCAATGGTGACTGGCTGGCTCAAGGACCCCTACTGAGCTACACAGGAGTGCTGCAAGGACCCAACTGCCGGGCTCCTCCTAGCCGCCGGACGACTCCCCATCCGCCCAATACCGCACTCAACTGATCCAGCAGCGAGTACCGTGCTATTACGCCAAACGTGGGTGTCGGGTCAAGCACTGCCAAGTTGGGGAATGTTTTTGCTGCATAGAGCCGGTTGCAGTGACATTCCTGGACCCCAGGCCACCGGGTGGTGGGGAACCAGTTGTCAACAACCAAGCTAAGCTGCCAAACCAATCCCCAACCATCAGCTAATACCCATAGTAGGTCCTTGCTTCGGAAGGTTAACTATCGCCATATCATGCCGCTGCAACGCCGTATAAGTGACAGCGTGCTGACCAAATCGTGCATATGGAAAGTTCCGTGCACCCCGCTCAAGCCTGCGGCGACAGATAGCAGGGACTGATCTAGCTGAAGCAACCCATGTGTGAACCAACAAAATGAGATGCGGAACCTCCCACAGGACAAGCAAACCAATCTTAGTGGCTAGGAAATTCCCGAGTCGTAAGGGGATCCGGCTCCTGACCTGTCCAGAGCTGCCGTACATGTTGAGGGCCAGGGGCGGTCGCAAACTCCACGTCGTAGGATTAAGTTATTTCTGTACAGGTTGTCCATTCCACAGGGCTATGCCTGGACGAGTTATGTGGAGCGTATAGACGTAAGCTTCCGTGATGTCCTACTGTAGCCTCCCCTCTTGCATTTCGACAAAACGCACACAAACAGGCCCGTGCGTACAGTCTTTTCCCTGAGTTCTCCATGTTTCTTGCCAACATGCGACAAAATTCTAACGTACTCCACAAGGGAGTGTCCCATACAAGTGAGTGTCCCACCTATACTGTGCACCTAAAAATGGCAATATTGGATTTCGCAAATTCCGCCATAGCACTGCTAGCTTCTTGAAAATCTTATCCATAGTCTCCTGAGCAAAAAGTCATATGTTTGAGGTTCCTCCAAACCATTCGACGGTCTATTCGATGTTCTATGCCTGAAAATAGGAGAAAAGACAGTGCGAACACAGCTTTTCCTCGTAATATTCTAAATAATACAAATAGAATTTAGAAAACGTCTCTTCTATGTGTTCCCGTTGTTCATTGGCCTGAATCTAAGTTTTCAGGCAGTTTAAGCTTGATTAAGACTTTCGATGTAGTTTTTTAAAATGGCAGTTTAAGGTGTAAAATGTGTTTGGGACACTCGCTTGTATGGGACACTCACTTGTGGAGTACGTTAGTACTTTATAACTCTCTTATTTTTAGTAAATTTGTTTGAACTATAGCAGGCAGCTTGAATAAACTCTAATGCAAATCCCGTCGTTGGACCCTCCAATCCAACACAGTCAGTCATGGCTGATTCTATCCCTTCGATGAACGTTTGCAGGAAATGCAAGCAGGAGAAGCCAGCAGATCAATTCATTTCGAAGACAAAGTCGTCACTCGCATGTGGAAGACCTACGACCGACTGTCTAGACTGTAGGAATCGACGAGCCTTAGGCGCCTCTAAGCGTACGGCAGAACAAGCTGAGTTATCCCCAATATTTCGAGAAGGATTGCCATTGATAGACTTGCAACTGGGCACACCAATCACCACGTCAACACGAACGGACGCGCCGATTACTCCCCGACCAGGTCCGTCGGCTGCTTCTCAAGAAGGCGTACGACTCGGGACGCCGATCGAATCTCCGGTATCGCGTCTTTCTATTTACCCGAGGCCAACTCGAAGGGGAAGAAATCCCCGCCCGCCCGCACAGCTGCAGCAGCCGGCCATCGAACACCCAGAACATCGAGATTTTGAACTTCCTGACCCGGACTGGGCGCGTGATCTGTCGCATTGCCCGTTGTCTGATAAAGATAAGGACCTCCTGGAGGCGTTCTGGACGGAGCTGGAAAACGACCGGATGGAACACTGCGCCCGTTGTCAGGAGACATGGTTTGACATGGGCTTGAAAGACGGCGTTTGCAAGCGTTGCATGGCCAAGGACAAGAACAAAAAGGAGGATGAACCTCTGTTTTTTTCAGCCGAAAATCAATTGGATTTTGGCTCAGTCCCCGCATTCCTCCCCCAGTTGACAAGAATAGAAGAGATGCTAATCGCTCGAGTTCATGTATTTGTGAACGTCATGCAGGTCCGGGGCCAGCAATACAAGTATCGTGGCCATATTGTGCATTTTCTCCGCGATGTTGGCAAAGTGTATCGCCAACTTCCTCTTCTACCCTCTGAATTAGATGTTATCCTGCTACGCCCTCCGAATGCAAGCGAACATGCCCACCTTGACCGCCAATTCAGACGCCAGTTCCGCGTGTTGTTTATATTGCGCAGTAGTGCTGGGTGAAAGTATATTTTATGAAACTTAATTGTTCATTATTGAGATGAGAGTTCTTCTCGGGTTTATATCTCTAGATGATTTCATCTAGGACTTTGAACTTTAAATCTAGGACTTTCAGACTAACAGTCTGAATCCTGAAGATAAGGGGGATTCCCGGATTTTCCAACACCGCGTACGCCGTCGCTGTCTCCAGGCGTGGCTGGATTTCCTGCGCCGTAGCCATCCGGGCTACCGAGATATTGCTGTCTGCCAGAAGCGGATGTCAGTTCTGCCTGAAGATGACGATGTACTTGATCAGGTTGCTGCTGTGGACGTGACTGATCCTCTTTCAGCTGATTTAGGTGCCACGGAGAATGACGACGTTGAGCCGGATGAGGTTGACCAGCCTGCAGTACCAGATCTGCTACCAGAGGATACAGAGATGGAAGCACTGCATTCGCGCATTCTTGGCGAAGAGCGCGATGAACCGGTTCCTGTACGACAGCCGACACAACATCAGCTTGAAATGCCAGATATTCGGAGGACGCCGGTAAACGAGTTCAACCGATCGCAAGCACTTCTCTCCATGGCCTTTCCAACACTATTTCCTCGTGGTCAAGCCGATTTTGTTGAGCCGAGGCTACGGCCTATCAAGTATGCAGACTACATACAGCATGCCCTTCGATGGCACGATGGCAGATTTGCCCGCCATCCGACATTCCGGTTTGTGGTTTTCAACACGCTGATGCGAGCACAGGCGCGGGCCAAAAGCAGCTATTTCGTCAAGCAACACCATCAAAGGCGGGGCCCAATAACGCGGGATGATCTACTGGAGGCTTTCCAGAACCCTGAATCGGCAGATGCCCAGCAGCTACTCAACTCGATTAACCGCCAGACAGCGCAGCTTCGCGGGACACGGCCGTATTGGTACCGCAAGCGTCGAGAGCTTGAGTCTTATGCCTACAACCTCGACAGTCCCGGAGCCTTTATTACTTTCACCCCGGCTGACTTGCATTGGAGGAGCCTCTACCAGCATCTGCCCCAGTTCCAAGACTGGCAGGAGTTGCCCGAGCAACAACGGATGGGCATGTCTAGCAAGCTTCTCCGAGATAATCCACACATTGCAGCCTGGCACTTCTACAGGCGATTCGGTCTATTCAGGGATATCGTTCTGAAGCAGAAGTTCAACGTGACTGATTATTGGAACAGGTATGAATGGCAGGGCCGTGGAAGTAGCCATTGCCATGGCTTATTCTGGATGGACGGTGCGCCCAGTGTCGACTTGGAAAATGAGCATACGCGTAAGGAGTTCGTCCGTATCTGGGGGTCCCATGTTACGGCTTTGAATCCTGAGCCGGCTCGAGTGCAGCAGCAAGGAGAAGGCAATCCCCTGGCCGTAAATCCCTTGCGGCATCCCTTGACCTTCCAATGGCTCTCGCAGATTCTGAACCGCTGCCAGCGTCACCATTGCAGTGAGACATACTGCCTACGGAAGAAGAAAGATTTAGGGGAGATTTCTTGCCGCTTTTTCTTCCCAAGAGATACGAGAGATACGGCCGACGTTGTTCGGCGACAAGGACAGTCCTACTTCTCCTTTGAGGCGACCAGGAACGACAGCCTGATGAACCACTACAACCGGTGCCTCAGTCTTGGCTGGTTAGCCAACATTGACATATCCCCCTGTACCAGTCTCCAGGCTGTGATCAATTATGCAGCCAAGTATTGCAGTAAGATGGAGAAGCGGACTGACAGCTATGCCAGCCTGGGGCGACAAATCTTGCCTTACGTCTCACACCATAACCCGCTTCTCTCTTTTGCTTCGCGTCTAATGAACAAGTTGCTTGCGGAGAGGGATTTCTCGGGGCAAGAGATCTGCCACGTCTTGCTCAACTGCGAGCTGCAGGAGGGCACTCGTGTTGTCAGAGCTGTTGATTGCCGTCCGTACGAGCAGCAGGGACGGTCTCTTCGCCTCCAGGGTGATCATGATGACGCCGAGGTTGTTGGGATATATGATAAGTATCTTTCTCGCCCACCCCTCCACGAAGAACTCACCTATCTTGACTTTCTAGCCAACTGGAATACAAGTAAGAGGGACGGGACAAAGTGGACACGTTGGGGTCGTCAAGCCAAGCCTCGTGTTCTATACTACTTCCCGCGGTACAGCTCTAACCGTCAACATGACCAATACGATGATTTTTGCCGCGTCAAGCTGATGCTGGCCCATCCACATCGCGATCCCAACCAACTACGCAAGGTCAACGGTGTCGAGTACGCATCTTACGCACTTGCCGCCGAATTCTGTTACGGGAACCACCAGCACCCTGATGATTACTACGGCACACCCAACACCGAGGAACGTCGACCAGATCCGGATCAGTTCGAGCGGGAATTTCACGAACCTGACCTTGTGGAGGAGGACTGGCTTGAGCTTGCCCGTCAGCTTCCCAACTGCCCACCAAGCCAAGAGGCAATAGATCTTCTTGGCAGACGGGATATCGACATCCAATACGATTGGACACCCCACGTCGGCCGCTACGCCGACCCAGGAATCGTTCAGGGCGATTATTGGCGCCAGCGGATCGAGCAGGATCGTCTCGATATGGATGTTGAGGACCTGCCTTTAGAGGTCCGCGATACGCTCAACCCGGAGCAGCGGATAGTATACGATACGTTTGTTGGACACTTTCAGTGTGGCAGCGAGGAGCAGATTCTACTCCACGTTGACGGCGGCGGCGGGACAGGCAAGTCCTACATGATCAAAGTCCTGTCTTCGCATCTTCAGAGGCTCGCTGGTGACCGGCCCAGTCCGATCTGGAGAGCTGCACCCACGGGTGTTGCAAGCAACCAGATCATGGGGACAACTCTACACTCCCTTCTCCGGCTACCCGTTGATAGAGCTTTTACAGAGCTATCGCCAGCAGATGCTAATGCTATCCAGAAGAAGCTACGGGACGTTCGGTATCTCGTGATTGACGAGAAGAGTATACTGGGTCTGCGCCAGCTTTCGTGGGTTGACAAACGCCTCCGCCAAGTCTTTCCCGGCAGAGCAGCCGACTTCTTTGGCGGCATGAGCATCATCCTCGTTGGCGACTTCTTCCAGCTCCCGCCGGTTGCAAACAAGCCCCTCTACTTTGATGGGCCGCTCAAGGACCTGCACGAGGTCTCTGGCCAGGCGGCATATAGGGCCTTCAACCACACTGTCTTCTTGAAGAAGGTCGAGCGGCAGCAGGGCGACGACCAGGCTGGCTTTCGTCTCGCGCTTGAAGAACTGCGCGGTCTGAGGTTATCCATCGAATCATGGAAACTTCTGAGCCAGCGTGTGCAGGCCAAGCTAAGCCAGTGCGAGGTGGACAAGTTCGATACTACTCTCCGGATCTATAGCAAGAAAGCTCGTGTCAATGAGTACAACTACGACCACCTAGTCCGTCTGAAGAAGCCAGCAATCCAAGTCATGGCCAAGAACATTGGCAACGGTGCTGACAAGGCAACATCTGAACAGGCTGGCAACCTGGCTGGCCAGTTTCCGGTATGTATCGGTGCTCGCCTCATGATCACCCAGAACATCTGGCAGCCAGCAGGCCTGGTTAATGGGGCCCAGGGGATAGTGTATGACATCGGCTGGGCACCTGGCGCTGATACACATCGTGACCCGCCGTGTGTCATTATGATGGTGATAGACAAGTATACGGGGCCATCTTATCTAACCACTGATGATAGGCGCGAGGTAGTACCCATACTCCCCGTGAAGCGAGACTTCTTTCTTGGGACGTCCGCGTGTACACGGAAGCAGTTCCCACTTACAGTATAATACGCCATTACGGTTCACAAGTCACAGAGCATCACGGTGGACAAGATGGTGACGGATCTGTCGGAACGGGACTTTCAGACGGGGCTTAGCTACGTTGCAGTGTCGAGGGTCAAGATGCTAGAGGGGTTAATGATCGATGCCCCATTTGAACGCGCATCTCTCCACTATGACAAGCTACCTGATGGCAAGAATAGTACCACGTGAGGCTCTATAAGTCCTAACCGATTAGTAGGTGATCTGATGAAGGTCCGCGACCAGGACCGGCGGAGGCAACAGCAACTTGATCAGCCGCTTTTCCATCCTCTTTTTTCTTAAAATCTTAACGACATCCACAGTTAGCAATATAAGCAATGCAATATGAAATTTCATCTCAGACAATCCTCCACAGCATAGAGATACATCCTTCGGACTTTATTACGCCCTCCCCGACTCCGGTGAGGGTGTCACCATATTTTATCCTCTTCGATACCGAGCCACCAGGACTCTTTTATTGAAGACCGAATTTGACGGCCAGCGTATTTCACTATCTCCAGACCCCCATTGATAAGACAGCCTTCATCAATGATTCCTTAGAAAAACTGGCCCCTCAAACTGACAGTTTCTCCTTTTTATTTTCAATCATCCAGCCTTGCTACACTATGCCAGAAGACACGACCAAGCTAGCAAGCTATAAGCGTATCATCCTCTGCTCAGACGGCACATGGCTTGCGTCCGATACGGGCGGAAAGGCCATGCCTTCCAATGTCGCTAAGTTGGCTCGAGCAGTTGCGAACAGTGGCCCTGATGATGAAGGGAACCTCGTCAAGCAGATCGTATCCTACCATTCGAACCTTGGAAGCGGGGACCTCCCCTTCCAGAAAGCTATCTACGGTGAGCTGCTGAAATCCAAATCTCCCTCTTCGCTTTCCCTCTGACAGCTTTACTGACATTTTTGCTACTGCATTTCACAGGCGGCTTCGGCTGGGGTCTTGACATCGATGTGGCTCAAATCTACGATTTCATTTCCAATAACTACGAGCCTGGCGATGAGTTGTTCTTCTTCGGCTTCTCGCGTGGGGCTTTCACTGTGCGATCGGTCGCCGGCCTTGTCTGCGATGTCGGCGTCCTTTCAGCTGTGCACATGTCGCGCTTCGCAGAGATGTGGAGCGTGTACCGTTCGAATACGAGTGGTGAGCCCTTCAGGAAGTCAGCGTGGTATCTGGACAATAAGGAAGAGCTGGGTCTTACGGACGTCAGGGTTAAGGTGGTTGGTGTTTGGGATACCGTTGGAGCTCTGGTACGCGACGCAAGTTATCATGCATGCTTCTCCCGTTTGACTGACCTTGCATGGCTAGGGAATCCCGGAATGGCCCGTGGTAGATTGGGCGGCAAAAGTTGGCCTCCCAATCAACAAGCAGTATGCATTCCACAATACGAACGTATCAAAGAGTGAGTATTATCGCACGTGTTCCTCACAGAACGGCCGGGCCTAAATGACGACTCCTTCAGATCTAGACTATGCTTTCCAAGCCCTCGCCATTGACGAAAAACGACTAACCTTCTCTCCTACCCTGTGGCACAAGACTGCTGACGGTCCTGCGAAAGATCTGCAGCAATGCTGGTTTCCCGGCGTCCACGGCAACATCGGCGGCTGGGGCTGTGGGCCGATCGTCGATAACTTCTCAGGGCTGCAAGGCCTCTTCTTCTGGCTTCTCGGGAAGAAAGACCGCGCACCGGGCACTTATCCGCGGGACCCAGGCGATGGCACTAGTGGCGCCACGAACGAGTATTTCCATCCTATCACTCGAATCCGCAAGGACAACCTCAACTACAACCCGGTGTCGTTGCAGGGATATGCCATCGAGAGACCTGATGGCAGCGAGGGGTGGAAGTGGGTGAAGAGGGGCGTCCAGTCGATACCCGAGTACGTGATGCGCCCGGAAAAGAAGATGAGTGTAGCGTACGAGGAGAGTGGGAGGGTGAAGTATCGAGTCAAGGAAAGTTTATCGAGATTACTGTGTCCAGAGAGCATTCTGTTGGATCTAGATAGGGACAATGGGATAAACGGGATGAGCAGGGTCGTGGGCTGAGTGACCATGGGAAAATAGCATCTCGAGTGAACGAAGAATCCAACCGTAGCAGAGAGCCAGAGTATCCGTGGCCAACAAAGCCCCGAAGGCTGCGGTTTATCCAATTAGAGCCCATTATAATGTTACAACCCTTCGTTTTGTAAGGCTTTTCCTGTAGTGCGGAATATTATCCGGCGAACAGGAATGCAGTCAGGGTAAATGAATCGATTATGGCTCCCTTTTTTCCGCTAGCATTAAGAGTGTGCATCGATCCATTGAATTCCGCGCCCCAGCTGTATCGTATTCACGATAATTCTGATGCTCATATGATGACCAGAGAGGTTCTACATGTGTTACCACACACTGTCCGACGCCTTTTCACATGCTTAATCAAGCTCTAGAGTGCCAACCCGGCTTCGAGTGCTCTTAGGGTGGGCGACAAGCCCATATACGACGGTGGTAAGACCTCTGCATGTAAAACAAATTCCATTGGCAGAACTTACTAAACCGAAAATCGAGAAGCAGAGTAGCATGCGCACTTTCTAATGATTTTGTGGTTGCGGCAGATGGTAGCGGTTACTGACATGAGAAGCAAGGCTGATATTCTTGGTGCGATAATTCAATAGCATAGCGGCTGATTGAAAATAAAAACCCCACCTTGGGATTGTTTTCACAAAAATGCTCTTTAGAAAGTGCGGTAAAATGGTGATGATTATGTCAGGCAGGCGGCTATCGGGATCCGCTATTTTCACATGCCCCGGATAACGGATGGCTATCAGGAAACCTAAAAGAGATCACATGCTGCAGGCCAGACGAAGAAAGTTTAAAGCAGCTTCGAGTGAGCAAATAATATAATCATTCCCTGACTAGCGTTCCCGCATCCGGATAGGAGCAACTGGGAAAGCCGCAAGATATGGTTCCTTCACAGGAGGCAGCAAGATTAGGCGGAAAAGGCAGGGGTGGGTACTCACTTGAGGCGGTAAATCGGCATCTTTACCTTCCAGAATTGCAGTTCAAGGCATTTCCCACTCATGAGCGATCCCCATCGGCTCCCTAATTGCAGCATTATCACAAATACCCGGTGACTCCTCTGCTCTAGCATATCATGGCTGAGATATTCGGCGTCGTTGCCAGCGCGCTGAGCGTTGCGGTACTCTTCAATAACGTGGTTGACTGCTTTGAATACATCCAGCTGGGACGGAATTTTGGGGAGGACTACCAGACTTGCCAGGTTAAACTCGACATTGCTCGACTGCGTCTTTCTCGTTGGGGAGATGCTGCCAAGATTAACAATGACAGCAGATTTACGGAAGTCAAACCTAGCAACAATCAGGTCCGCGTAGCGAAGAACACATTGGAGCAACTCCTAAACCTGTTCCGCAATGCACATACGGAGTCGTCCAACTTCAAATTAGGCGAGGGAGAAGAGGAGTTGGCTCTATTCGATCCAAGCACGAATACCAACCAGGCCGTCGTGGCACTGCGAAACACGATGCGTGATCTTGCGCACAAGCGGCAGAAGACCACGAGTCTATCGAAGAAGATATCCTGGGCACTCTATAAGCAAAAGTCCTTCATGCGGTTGATTGAGGATATTCAGGAACTTCTTGACGGCTTGGAGGCCATATTTCCGCAACAGGAAACCTACAAGCGGATGGTGGAGATCGAAATTGAAGAAGTTGGAGAAGGGCCAAGCCTACAGGTGTTGTCAGACGCGGCGCAAGAGACAGATGACCTTCTTCAAGAGGCAGCAAGTAGGAGACTAGAAGCACTAGGCAGCAGCAACGCGATAGACCAAGCGAAGGTGGCCGAAACCGCAAAGGTAAAGGTGGGGAACGAATATATCTTTCAAGCAGTTCCCAGCAGGACTGGCATCACGACGAACAGGATTGGGGATTTAGATGCGCAGGGAAGGTCGAGAGTGCTTGTCGGGGATAGTCATGGAACCAAGGGATTTATGGACAGCGACTAGGGCATGCTCAGAGAAATCCCCTCCAAGCTAGAACGATGTCATATCCTGAGGTTAGCAGCGCTGGGAACTATGTTCCTGCACATAGGCACGCCATTTATTGATAAATACTACCACCTCGCCTCGAGGGAGTCCTGCTATTCCACAGCCTGATCTCGTGATTCGTACCTTCTCCCGCCAGCAAGCCCGTTGGTTTCATTTCTGGGCGAGCGACAAACCCCAAGCCGGCTGCGCGACCCTGGAACCACTGGCGCTATGCCCTTATCTGGAAAGCGCCCAGGTCGCAGATGTCAATCCCTAAAAATAACCTAGCTGCTTCTTAAACTCCGCGGCGGCTTAGTGGCTTGTGCAGACGACTGTTTTGAGCATTGATTGGCTCCAATCTACAGAGGCAGGGTCAAAAAAAGGACAGCTAATCTGTACGTACCAGTGCCCAAAATCTTCCTAATATGAGTCACTTCCCTAGTCGAGGATGGCAGTGCGGTCAACATTATCCAATTTGACTGGGTACAGCTGATCTCGGAGGACTTTCGTGTTCGGTGCCAAACCCTCGATGTGCTCGAAATGGCAACGAATGACGAACGAGGAAAGGGGACTATCAATTCCCTGAGGAATGCGACAATTTCTGGCAATGGCAGACTCGAGGTGGGAGATAACTACACGACAAACAATTACATGACGAACAACTACGCGAACCACAGCGACCTAAACCTTGACCAGTGCCTTATCGACCTACAAGTAACCGATCCCCGCCATGACAAGAGACGCATTGAGGAGACAAAGGGTGGGCTTATCAAGGACTCGTACAAGTGGATTCTGCATCATCAGGACTTTCGGAGATGGCGAGACGACAGAGACAGCCGGCTGCTCTGGATCAAGGGCGATCCTGGCAAGGGCAAAACCATGTTGCTCTGCGGCATTGTCAAGGAGCTAGAGAAGCAAGGCAAGAAGCCTCTGGCTCACTTCTTTTGCCAGGCCGCCGACTCGCGCATTAACAATGCAACGGCCGTGCTGCGCGGTCTCATTTACCTCCTTCTTGACCAGCAACCGTCCCTCATCTCGCACGTAAAGAAAAGGTACAAAAATGCCGGTAAAAGACTCTTTGAGGATGTGAATGCATGGGTGGCTTTGTCTGAAATCTTTGAAGACATCTTTGCAGAAACCTTGCGAGACAGCACCTTGCTGATCATCGACGCGCTCGACGAATGCCTGACAGGTTGTCAGCAACTTCTCGACTGGATTGTCAAGATATCATCTGAATTTCCTCGTGTCAAATGGATTGTCTCGAGTCGCAACTGGCCAGACATCGAGGAGAAACTGGATAATACGAAGCAGAAAGTCAGGCTTCACCTCGAATTAAATCAGGCTTCAATCTCCGCCGCCGTACGCATTTTCATTCGGCACAGGGTTGAAGCACTGGCAAAAGAAAAGAAATATGATCGCCAGACACGGGATGTCGTTGAACAACACTTGGTCTCTCATGCCAATGACACGTTTCTCTGGGTAGCTCTGGTCTGTCAAGAGCTCGCAGATCCCAAGGTCCGAAAACGACATATGCGCGACAAGTTGAAGTCATATCCCCAAAAGAAGAGGAAGGGCAAATTAATACAAGAAGTCAAGCCAAACGAATACTTTACTCAGACCTCAGGAGCATCAACCTTTAGCCCGCAGCAGTCGCCAAGCAACAATTGCAATCGTACGAAAGCCTTTTAAGTTGGTAGAGCCGTTGCTAATCTATAGTAGATTCCCTTGACTCGACCCAGACTGCCGCTTATTACCCCAGTGGAACCACTGCAGACATGTACAATGCCGGGACGCAGATGCATCCTCCGCAAGAAATGGACCCACGACTACGGTGATGCACGAATTGTGGACGGGACAGGAGTAACGCTTCCCAGCATCAACATAACCAGATAGTGTCTGAACTATCTAAGTCAAGGGTGCAAGAACTCCGAGCCATCGTCTCGGCTAGCTGAACGAAGCACTACGCAGCGTTCCATTGATATGTCCATTATTCTTTTCAGAACAAACTTATTAGCCGCATTAGCTATAATCCAAATTAAGATCCACTATCAAACAGCCTACTCAAGAATTATCACCAGAGACGCATTGCGTTTCTGGTTTTTGACCAATCACCGTCTAGCATTTTCGCCCTATATTTCCCCTATAGAAACGCACTGCGTTTCTACTGTAACAAGGGCTCGTTGTAATGTGCCGAATTACACAGAATCTGGCCCGTGCACGCATCGAGCTTCTTCTAAATATGGGCAAGATCATCATGACACTCCACTTATTCTTCATTCTGATCGCAATTTCTGTTGAACAGGTGCTGGGGCCTCACGTGCAAGCAGGGATACTTTAAGATTACAGCCGAAATGGTAAAACCTCTAAGGGGTAGAATACAACACAACATGAATATACCAATCTGGGTCAATGGACCGAATACACGTAATGTCTGACAATTTCCCCAACCGTGCACGTTAGCAAGATCTCCCCTACGGGCCTTCATTGCGGTAGAGCGCCACTAACGCCAGAATCGATACCCTTCTTCAAATCATATGCTTACAGGCTTAGGCGAGTGGCCATGCTCGAATGACGCTGAATTGTTGAGCGCGAGAGTTGGCTCCAAGCAATTGGGGATGTAGAATGGTAAAAT
>NC_030991.1:4454635-4460437 GCF_000149955.1 Fusarium oxysporum f. sp. lycopersici 4287
CCTGTGTGGCACCTGTTGAGCTGAGTTGATCGAATGGTTTGTATCGGTTGCCTAGCCTATATACTAAAGTGTTCTAGCGAATTAGAAGACCAAATGATCATCTCGGTGTTGATTGAGTTATATTTCTTAGGACCATATACAATCAAAAAAAAAAAAAAAAAAGTGACCCCGAAATCATGAAAACATCCGTTCAGCATAACGACTCACTTCGTTGCGCAGGGGAGCCAAAGATGCGAAACAGACACAAACTGCCCCAGAATTTACGTAGATCGCAGCGTTACACCTTGTGGGGCGCGGCGAGAGGACATGAGTCTATCGTTAAGCTGCTTCTAGACATAGGTGAAGTCGATGTTAATGCCCAAGACGCGGATGGCCAGGCGGGCGAAATCGTCAAAAGGATCATGAGCACGAGCAAAAGTTCTCTCCAGAGCAGGAAAAGAGCCCCCCGAGGATAGCAGCCAAGTCGGAGAAATATCACAGTATAGATGAATTGACTACGTCACACTAAGCGGCATAGTGGATACTGGGCGATCAGATTGGCCTCACTGATGAGGCTTTCAGCGCTCCAAATTCCTGTTGTCTTGCAGTTCGAACTAGAATAATTCATAGTGACGCAATTATTCGGGGCTGACGTGGATGTGTCTGAATCCCGTTGTGAGAAGGCGCCATGGCTTAAGACCTAGAACGTCGGTCCCTATTTTTAGGGTTTTCAATACCGAGCTACATCGATGCTACAGCCCTATCAAGTATTGAAGGGGTGTGCTGCCAAGCCATCGGGCTGTCAACAGCAGGGTCGAGCCGCAGAAAGGTTGAGCCTCAACAGGCTATTTCAGGAAGAGCCTGGCCTGGTTGAAACTGCCACGTCTATCGAGAATCTGGGCTAACTAGTATGACTGAAGCCCCTTCTCAATGTCCTCCTCGCTCTCTGATAGGTTAGGACACAGCCGCACAGGTCTTATGTAGTCGGATCATGGAGCCTCCGGGCCTAGTTGTCATATTGTTGCTAGAGGTATAAGTGAGATTCCGATGATTAAAATACTCTAGGTGCATTTATCTATCAATTCATAAGTGTATATAACGGCCATCAGATCCGAACAAGTCCCAATTCTCACTAGGATCGCTATTATCAATCACTTGCTTAACAAAACATATCAAGTCAACCACATCTATCTTCAACCTGATCTAAAGTGCAATCTAAATAATTGCTTGACGCGGAGCATTCGCCATTTGGTGGAGCATCCCACCCACCCATCCATCCATTCTTATATCGCTAGGTGCTGGCACGAGGCTTCACAGCTGCGTGGCTGAGTTGTGGCTGAGGCCGAGGTACGTGGACTGGTGGCTCTCTGGCTTTGCGGCGGTGACCGCCACCTGAGCGTCTCGCTAACCCTCTGGATGTCGTTCAAAGTTAAACTTTCCTCGAGCCTTATCACCTGCATTTTTGCGAAATTTAGACATCAAATTACAGACTTATATAAGTAGTCAAGTATGCGTCCAAACTTTACTACCCTAGATTATACCTCACTATAATAAGTCAAAATAGTACATTCGTCTCTCAACAATATGACTTCGCAAATTGTTCGAGATGCCGTCAACGATGGTACCCAGGCTGGAATCAGCAGCGCCCGAGACAATATTCAAGGGACCCTCCAAAATGCCGTCAACGATGGTACCCAGGCTGGAATCAGCAGCGCCCGAGACAATATTCAAGGGACCCTCCAAAATGCCGTCAACGATGGTACCCAGGCTGGAATCAGCAGCGCCCGAGACAATATTCAAGGGACCCTCCAAAATGCCGTCAACGATGGTACCCAGGCTGGAATCAGCAGCGCCCGAGACAATATTCAAGGGACTCTCCAAGATGCCGTCAAGGATGGCATCCAGGCTGGAATCAGCGGTGCCCGAGAGACTATTCAATGGACTCTCCAAGCTGCCGTCAAGGATGGCATCCAAGCTGGAATCAGCAACGCCCAAGAGACTATTCAAAACACTGTTCGCGATGCCTTCGTGGATGGTACTCGTAATGCTGATGATACTGCGCCAACCTTAAAGTGGTTTGAAGAATTTCTTCTGCATATAATTAAGGTATCCATTTTCGGGGGATCAATTACCTTCACAGTCATCGTCATACCGATCCAGGATCCCGCTCAGCTGCATGGGAACAATATAGCATTCCGGAAGGAAACTGTTCTCAAATTTCTCACAACGGCCTGGCTTCTCTTTTGCAGTGGACTGAGCATTGCAAGCGTCACCAAGCTTATTGTGACGTTTGCTCGTGGGAAGATCAACAAAGCCTTTAATAAGGAAATGGGGATTTCGAAGTTGGCCGTCTTATTTCATTTGCTTTCCCTCCTTCTTTGTGCTGTTTTGTTAGGGGCTTTTACTTTTCTCTCACTTGGTGTAGTTGCTTACGTGGGGACTGTGGGCTGGATAGCTTGTACCGTCACCTTAGTGACTGCGGTTATTGGTCTATGCTGTTGGGTTTCTGAGGCTATGCGGATGTATCCAAGGGTGTGCTCAACTCAACGTATTTCAATATGTTGAATGGATTGACGATCAACGTCAACTCAACGTCAATCAATATCGAATACGGATTACATAAACATCAATCCATTTTGAGTTATCATTGATTGAATGGATTGAAGGTGGTGGATTTAGGGTAGCTGGTAATAGGACTCGTGATTCCTGAAGAGATTTTGGTATCTTGAATAGGTTTAGTCTGTGCGATCCACCCTTCCCGTTATACTAACTTTAATATGGTTTAGCTCATCACTTGGGGTTTTTTCCCTCTTGGATCAGTGCCCACGCGCTCCATGTTCGCGTTCTTCCGCGACCGTGATCCAGCTGGACGCTCTGAACCAGAAGGAATGGAGTCTACATCGCCCTCCACGAACGACGTTGACCTGTTATCTTCCGCAACACTTGCAGTGGCTTCTTTAGCGACGCCAGCTCCCAGCCTGCAAGAGGAAAGACCACATGAAGAAGTAGAACATCAGTACCTCTGGCGTTGCTTCCCGGATTACGTTTGGTCCCAACGCGTCCGAGATACGCCATCGTGGGTATGGGGCTTCGGGTATGATGTTGAGGATTCTTCTGGTGCCCGGCGGTGGGTCTGCAGGCGCTGCATCCAGAATAAGAATCCTAAACCCAGAAGCTTCGCGGAGAAGGGAATCCAGAATGCGAACGCCCATTTATTCAAGGGCCATGGAATACGCGCTCCCCCTGATAAGACGAAATCAGCCGCTGAGAAAAAAGCCGAGAAATTAAAGGCCAAGGATCAGAGGTCCATCGCCGAAGTGATGAAGCTCGATACGCGACTCCCGCGCGAACAAGATATTGCGAACAGTCTGGCCAAGGGTTTCGACCGCAAGCATTTCCAGCGCCTCCTACTCGAATGGATTATCGAGGAAAACCACGCATTTAGCGTCTGTGAGCAAGGAAGACTACGCCAGATATTCGAATACCTCAACCCACTTGTCAAGATCACGGATGCCAATATTACCAGGACAACCATCCGCCGCAAAGTTCTCTCGGCCTACGAAATGCACAAGGATAAGGTCGTCGCAGCGCTGAAGCAGTCATGCGGCCTGATTCACGTCTCCTTTGACGGATGGAAGTCAGGCAACAGGCACAGCTTGTACGGGATTGCTTGTTTCTTTCGGGATGAGAATAGCCAGCCACGCAAGCTGGCGCTTGGTGTACCGGAATTGAGAACTCGCCATTTCGGACACAACATTGCGGCCGAAATACTGGACGTCCTTGACGCCTATAGTATCCAGGATAAGATTGGGTACTTCACACTGGACAACGCGGAAAGCAACGACAAGGCCATGGAGGTAATTGGTGGTGAGCTCGGGTTCGTCGGGTCGAGGAGGCGTGGGCGCTGCTTCGGCCATACGCTAAATCTCTCGGCCAAAGCACTGCTGTTTGGCCACAACGTCGAGGCTTTCGAAGAGCAGTTGTCAGGGGAAGCTGCTCTGTCTGAGGCGGAGCACACACTTTGGCGGCGCAAAGGACCTGTCGGAAAGCTGCACAACCTGGTGGTTGACGTCCGAAGGTCGGACCAGCTTACTTATTTGCTGCGGAGTATACAACGCTCCGAATTCGATCTATCTTCGGACCCCAGGATTAGAGCGAGGCAGCCGGTCGATTTGATCATTGACAACGATACCCGGTGGCTTTCTCAACTATACATGATTAGACGCGCCATCATTCTTCGACCATTCATCGAACAACTCGTCTTGAAGCATCGTCAACAGTGGGAGCAGGACAACAGATCAAAGAGGACAGGGAATCTCAGAAAGTCTGCAAGGGAGCCCCGGATTTGCTTGGAGGAAAACCAGCTTACGGTCAATGACTGGGTAGTCCTGGAACACCTGGCTAAGCTTCTTGGATTCTACGAGGACGCCGTGAAGACTCTGGAAGGCGATGGCCAACAACGCAAGCGGAAAGGAGGGTGGGTTGGCTCGTACGGGAATGTATGGGAGGTTATCCAGGGATTCGAGTTCTTGTTGGAAGTACTCGAGGACTATAAGCAGCTTGCTTCTGAGATACCCGACGCGGAGCACTTCCGAATCAATATTAATCTGGGTTGGGAAAAACTCAACAAGTACTACAGCAGGCTGGATGAGACACCAATCTATTACACGGCCTTAGCGCTGCACCCGGCTTTCCGGTGGGGGTATTTCGAGAATGAGTGGAAGGATAACACGAAATGGGTGATGAAGGCGAAGCAGATGGTCCGAGAAGTGTGGGAATCGGACTATCGTCACCTGCAGGTGGTCCGGAGTCCCGTGGACGACGAACCAGTTGCGAAGCGGCAGCGAAAGTACTACAACCCATTTCAAGCGTACTGTGAGCGCACGCGGCCGGTTCTCGGATACGGTTTGGTGAAAGAGGAAGCGACTTTGTCTGACGACATCAATGAAGATATTAACGAGCTCGAATTATGGCAGTCGTCATGGGAGGATGGAGATAACGATGTTAGAGATCCAATATCATACTGGCATGAGCGCAAACGTCGGTATCCTCGTCTTTCACGAATGGCGCTGGACTTCCTTACGATCCAGCCGATGTCAGCAGAGTGTGAGAGGATGTTTGCGGCGGCAGGGCGGATGGTGACGCCACTACGAAATCGGCTGGACGCGGACATTATAGGAATGTGTCAAGTGCTGCGATCGTGGTTACGGGCTGGGGTGATTGACGACCTGGACTTGTCACTACTTCCTACTGAGAATGGTAGTGGTGATGGGACGGAAGAAGGATCCTGGGTAGAGGTGGGATGTGAAGAAAAGGGGATGGGAGAGTGGGAGTGAACTAGCTCGGCTTGGAGATCAACGACTTCAACCAGTGTCCATTCAACTCAATTTGACGGATAATTGATCAACGCCACTAGAGAGAGTGGTTGACCAGGTCAACTCACCGCCACCGAGCCATTCAGTTGATTGAATTGAGTGGTGCACACCCTTGGATGTATCACAAGTGGCAGGGGCAAGGATCACAACTTAGTCCTACATACCAAAATCAACTTTAGTAGAGTTGATTATTTCGCCCCACTTTGCAGGGGGTAGAGTTGAATTTCCGAAGTCACTCGACAGGGGAGCGCGATGATCAGGACCGGGGGTAGAGTTGGTTTTTGCCAGGGGTAGAGGTGTTTTTATGATTGGCTATGAAGCTTGCTGTCTAATTAGGCGCGTCTACCCACAATGGGTGCAATGAATTGTAGTAGAGTTCATAGAAAAACCCATATAAAATGAAAAGGCGCTATTGATGACATGGGGTAGAGTTCATAGAAAATACAGG
>NC_030991.1:4461500-4469015 GCF_000149955.1 Fusarium oxysporum f. sp. lycopersici 4287
CAAATACTGCGGGGACGCCATCGGCTCCCTAACAGCAGTTTTCAGAGAAGGAATTTTGGAGAGTTCACCTTCTCTGACAACACCTTTGTCGGATCTAATGGCGGCACCTCAGAACCAGAACGCCTTAGATATCGGAGGACGGTGCCCGTGGCATCGGTAGCGACATCCTCCCGATCAACGACGCCGATTGCGATGGGTTTTTCCCCTTTGAAGGCAAGCCGCACCGCCGGCCTCTGATTCCTTCCCAAGGTTTTTCCCTGCCGCCACGACAGTCGACTACGAGCTACAACTTGGTTACTGGAGATTGTGGACTGCGTCAGCAGATGTAGTGATGCGTGAGAGAATTCTGGTCGGTGGAAAAAGCTCGACAGTAGATTGCCCCCGAACCCGCTGACGGGTGACGGGCTTGAGAAATACAGCACCTTTTGTGCCATTGGTATGCTGGATGGTGAAGGAAGCGGGGTTTCCCTGTACCTAGCTAGCTCAGCACGTCTTTTGCTCCAGTAGGAGATCTGGCTTCGTTACAGCCACCCAGACGAAAAATATACAAACAAACAAACAAAAAGTACTGCTTTTGGCCGTATGGGTATGGATGATGAGGAGACTGCTGCTCTCATCATTGGTGGCCACACCCTGGGCAAGACTCACGGTGCTGTTTCTTCTAGTAAGTGTCTCATCTGTCGAACAGGTTTGAGGCAATACTGATTGTGGTTTCAGAGAACATTGGCCCTGAGCCTATGGCTGCTGACCTTGGAGAGATGGGTCTCGGCTGGCACAACAGCGTCAACGAGGGTAATGGCCCTGACCAGATGACCAGTGGCCTTGAGGTTATCTGGTCTACGACTCCCACCAAGTACGTCCTCTCCCTCTCATTGACCCTCCCTCCAACTAATAGTTCTCAGGTGGAGCAACCACTTCCTCAAGAGTCTTCTCGGCAACAACTGGACTCTGGTCGAGAGTCCCGCAGGCCACAAGCAATGGGAAGCCCTCGACGGCAAACTCGAATACCCAGACCCCTTCGTCAAGGGCAAGTTCCGCAGACCCACTATGCTCACCAGCGATCTCGCCCTCATTAATGACCCTTCCTACCTCAAGATCTGCAAGCGCTGGCACGACCACCCCAAGGAGATGAACCAGGCTTTCGCTCGTGCTTGGTACAAGCTTCTCCACCGTGATCTCGGCCCTGTTTCTCGTTACCTTGGACCTGAGGTTCCTAAGGAGAAATTTATCTGGCAGGATCCTCTCCCTGAGCGAAAGGGAGACATCATCAGCGAGGGTGACATCTCTAGCCTCAAGTCTGCTATTCTTTCTACTGATGGTCTTACTGTTTCCAAGCTTGTTTCTACTGCTTGGAACTCTGCTTCTACTTTCCGTGGGACTGACAAGCGTGGTGGTGCCAACGGTGCTCGCATTGCTCTTGAGCCTCAGGTCAGCTGGGCCAGCAACAACCCCAAGCAGCTGAAGCAGGTCCTCTCCGCCCTGAAGAAGATCCAGAAGGATTTCAACTCCAAGTCCGGCCCTAATCAGGTCTCTCTCGCTGACCTGATCGTTCTCGGCGGTGTTGCCGCTGTTGAGAAGGCTGCCCAGGATGCTGGCTTCAAGGGCGTTGAGGTTCCCTTCACTCCTGGTCGTGTTGATGCTACCCAGAACCAGACCGATCTTGTTCAGTTCGGTTACCTTGAGCCTCTTGCTGACGGGTTCCGTAACTACGGTCATGGCACTGCTCGTGCTCGCACCGAGGAGATTCTCGTTGACCGCGCTGCTCTTCTTACCCTTACTCCTCCCGAGATGACCGTCCTTGTCGGTGGTCTCCGTGCCTTGAACGCCAACTTCGACGGCTCATCCAACGGTATCCTCACCGAGAAGAAGGGCCAACTCACCAACGACTTCTTCGTCAACCTTCTCTCTCCCGCCTACTCATGGAGCAAGAAGGACGACCGTGGTGAGCTCTGGACTGGTACTGACCGTGCCACCAAGTCCGCCAAGTGGACTGCTACCCGCGCTGATCTTGTCTTCGGATCTCACGCTGAGCTGCGTGCTATTTCTGAGGTTTATGGTAGCACTGATGCGAAGGAGAAGTTTGTGAGGGATTTCATTTCAGCGTGGACCAAGGTTATGAACCTGGACCGCTTTGATGTCAAGTCTGAGAAGGAGGCCAAGTACTAGAGTTTTCTCCGTCATCTTTGACATTTTTTAGATTTATATATTTTTTTATTATATAGTTCGTTTATATATCTGTTCAAACTGCTTGAATCAACAACATGAATATGAAAATGCCTCGTCCTTTTACACGACCCTGAGGGATCATGGACTATATGTGTTGGATACGCAGCTGTACGATGGGGTAAGTGTATTAAGATGTGGATCAGAATGTTGTGATGTTATTGATTGTCGACTTGATGATGCCTTTTTCTATTTTCTCTCGTCAGAGTCAACGCAGCCCCCAAATCAAATCCAATCAAACAAATTGCCTAACAAATCAATCAAATATGCCAAAATTTTATTTCAATCAAACAAATACAAGATCCTCGATTTGAAATAACATTTGATAGATTTGATACACAACATGCCATCTAGCCTCCATTAATGAGCTACCCCAATACCACCGTTCAGGCTGGTGGGGGAGAAAGTAGCTCCTTAACTTTTATGTCTCGTCCTAGCAATATCAAGTCGCGTCAGTGCTAGTTTGTTTTTTATGTCGCATTGGATGTGCTTAAAATGGATTGAAGGTCGGGTCATTCATAATGAGCAGCAGTAATGAGTTGATTGGTTCTATCTTCTGTGTGCGGTATTCCATCCCACAGGTTTTACTTTAAATCATCCAGCTTGATTACTAAGGGTTGTTGTTCCTGAGGATCATTAAGACCATGCCCGACCTGCGATACGAAGCCATCGACGCGGCTTGCGGCTGCGCAAAGCGCGAATTGAGGTGTCTGCTGTGCACTTGTTAAGGATTTAGGTGTAGACAGGGCCACATTCTTAACACTTGTATGCCAAGAAAGTGGGATGACAAGGGAAGGTTGACGCCATGGGTAAGCATAATCTTGACGGCCTCAGGAGACAACTGCGTTAGTAATTAATCTAGTTGTATGCTTTACGTAACGAAAAAAAATAAAAACAAAATAATAAGAATGTTCAATCAACACATTTGCTGCTGCTCTTCACATTCACTTTAACCTTTGAGCACGCTTAGTGCGATGCCATCACTCTTGATAAACATTCACGTAAGAGTGGACAGGGGGCAGATGACAATTTGGGGTCCATGACGATTTATGAATAGAAGTGTAGGGTGATTGGTTGTAGATTTGCTAGCAAGGCGCTCTCGCGACTCGTGCCCATCGGTCAGCATTCCACTCTGAGAACACCGTCTTTGCCAACCAAATATCCTCTGAAAAGCTTTGACTTGGCCGATTCCGCTTGCTTGAATCGCCAGTCACCTTCTTGGCATCCATCATCGTCTCCGACTTCCACGCTCGCTTGTTCGGCACCAGCTGCGCCAACGGACGCCGAGGCGGCTTGAGGAGCAAAGCCCGTTCAAAGTCGATCACCATAACCCTGTTGGTCTCAGGATTGAATAACATGTTTGCAAGTCGCACATCTTTGTGGACCACGCCCTCTCGATGCATGGCTCTCAAGGACCGAATGGCCTCGTCTTCGAGCGGCCTGTCCGTGTCGCCAATTCTCTGTGCTCTGTCGATGCTGCAGCCTCCCCAGGACAAAAATGACATGTGCACCACGTAGACCCGGTGGTCATAGTAGTACGTCTTGTTCATCGACCGAAGGTCAACCGCACCCAGGAAAACAGGCACGTGGACGCCTTGGATTGGTTTGAGACGCTCGTAGACAGCAGCCTCGTGCTCGAGATCTTTGATGAAAGCCCGCACCGTGCCCTTGCTGACAAAGGTGTAGCCATGCGCAAGTAGGGTCACTTGGAAAAGCACACCCCGCGCACCACCCTCCCCCAGTGGCCTGATCCCGTCGTCGAGCGACTGTTTCAGCTGCATCCAGAGTAGGCGAAGCCACTCCTTGTGATCGACAGGATGACGTGCGCGGGCGGCGGGAGCACAGCTCTTGCCGTGAAGCGCCACGTTCGGGCACTTTGGGTCGAGAAAACCACCGTTGACCATCCCGACAAGACATTTCTGCGTACAGTACTGCCGACCCTGCTCGCCACCTCCTCCTCCGCGCGGCCGTAACGCCAGTAACGCTAGTCGCTGGCTCCGCCTAGTCCCTTGTCTTGTGTTTCGTCCGCTTGGCGTAGGCGTGTCCGGTGGCCTGGGCGCCGACTCGTCATCAGATGGTTCCTGCCTGTCGTCCTTCCTCAACAACCCCTCGCCAGTCTGGCACGCGGCTGTTCGACGTGTCCTTTTGCGGGGCAAGGCCGGCGACCGATCGACATCCTTGTAGGTGGTAGGTTCATGGCCAGGTGAGTAGTCTGAAGACGTCGACCGTTCATTTTCCGGGATGGAACGCAATGTCGATTCGAAGTCCTCAGCCCACGTCTTCAAGTTCTTCATAGCTTTTAGACGTTCCTCCTGCCTATTCCCCCGTCGTTCTCCAGGCGAACCGAGAGCCATAAGGGTGAACGCCAGATATTGACCGACAGCCGTGCATATATGGACGTTGTTCGGATGTGCCGACACCTCCGGACCAGGCTCTGCTAGATGATAGTACAGAGTCTCAGGTTCGTCCCAGTTAACCTTGAGAAACACGATGGCCTCGCCAGTGGTAAGAAGACCATATTCAAGGCCACTCTCGATCATGTAATGATATGTCTGCGTCACGGCAGATGCCGTCAGCTTCTCCGCGTAGTACTGGAAACGCGCGTCAGGGTCTACAGAAGTTGGAATCGTCCTTCGGTTCACGACTTCCTTGTGGATGTCCATGGCGCGGAGACCGAGACGAAGATGCGGAGCGGTCAACTTGTGAGGAGGCTTATACTCGGAAACGTAAACCATGGTGCGCCGGGAAGACTCGGTGTTGTCGGATCGATAGACGCAAATTTGATCCGGCCGCAGCTGCTTGAGATCTCTTCGGTGGTCCGGCGTCTGCGGTGGTGTCGATGGGGTCCCCCGCTCAACGACTTCTTCGGCGACATCGCTGAGGGCATGGGGATGGTTCTCAAAGACGTGTAAGAAGGTGCAGCCGGATTGGAAAGCCCTGCGGACCTCTTCCACCTGTTTGAGCTGTTGTATGATGGCTCTGACCGGATCCTCCACGCTATTATGTAGGAAATATTCGAGCGTCTTCTCGTCTGCTATCGGTCGTTGAGAGATCCTGTTCCCCAAGCCGGCCAGGAAGTTTCGGTTCTCGAAAACGCGGCTTTCGGTAGGAAATGAACCGTAGAGTGTACCGAAGGTGAGCTTCTGTTGATCAAGGAAGTCGGGCCACGGCCTGAGGTTTTTAGGACACCACTTGTCACGCGGATTGGTGATGGAGCCCCTTGAAGTCAGATTTGGATCTGTTTCGATGGCGAAGCGAGAGAAAACGGAGATATGGCAGGCTGCAATGTATTCGTCAAGTGTCGTGAGTCGTGTTTGTTCCTCTGACACTTCGGCGCGCTGCTGTTCTCTCTCGGCGCGTTGCTGTTCCTTCTCGGCGCGTTGCCGCTCCTCCTGTCGTTCTCTCTCCGCTTCCTCGGCGCGTTGCTGTTCCCTCTCGGCGCGTTGCTGTTCCTTCTCGGCGCGTTGCCGCTCCTCCTGTCGTTCTCTCTCTGCGTCCTCAGCGCGTTGCTGTTCCCTCTCGGCGCGTTGCCGCTCCTCCTGTCGTTCTCTCTCTGCGTCCTCAGCGCGTTGCTGTTCCCTCTCGGCGCGTTGCCGCTCCTCCTGTCGTTCTCTCTCTGCGTCCTCAGCGCGTTGCTGTTCCCTCTCGGCGCGTTGCTGTTCCCTCTCGGCGCGTTGCTGTTCCCTCTCGGCGCGCTGCTGTTCCCTCTCGGCGCGTTGCCGCTCCTCCTGTCGTTCTCTCTCTGCTTCCTCGGCGCGTTGTCGCTCCTCCTTCGCGCGCTGCTCAGCTTCTCCTAGGAGTCTTGTCAACTCTTCTACACTCAATGATCCATCCATGATATGTGGGATTGGTCTCGTGGTGAGGATCGATTTCGAAGGGTGGATATTTGCATCGCAAACGGGTGTTTTGTGTTTTGAAGCTCGGCCTAAATAAAGAGGAGCCCCATCAGGTTGCGAGGGGTTACCCGGCCGGAAATCGTTTAACGCAAGATCTTTGTCAGCGTGCGGGGCTCCACGCAATAAGACTTTAGCGGGTCCCAGAGTAATTTGATTGACCAGCAACTGCATCACTATCACCTGTAGGTTTTTCTTTTCTTTTTTTACCCCGGATGAAGATCTGGTTCGATTACTACAACGAGCCATTCAACGCGGCAGAATGAGTGCCTCAATTGGGTCATCGCCCGTTCTTCCCTCTAGTAGTCAATGATAAAATCAATTGTAGCAGATTTGAATTATCTGCCCCATATTACAGGGAGGTAGATTTGATTTCATTGACAGGGGTTGATTTGATTTTTGTGAGCCAATCATAGCTCACCACTATTCCGTCAAAGACCCGCAACGAACGCGTAAAGCTTCCACGAAGCGATTCCAGTAGGCGATTCCAGTAGGCGATTCCAGCTCAAGTTTTCAGGGCCACAACCAACATCTCTTGTCTTTTGTAGCTTCATCAGATCCTTAAATACTTAATAATATAGGAGCGCTTTTTGTTTTTTTCTTTTTTTGAAATTAAACCTTTGTTTCTTCTGTTGAAATGGGAAGATTCATATTTTTATTTTTTTTTCATTCAAAATATGCAGTAGGAGAACTACTGGTTATGTACAGGCACCACCTCCGTGGAATGTTCCACCTTGTTCCACACCTTGCCACCGACTTGGTCGTCTCACATTTGTGATCTCCAACAAAGGGACCACAGACTCGGAATTGGACTTCATTCATCGAAGCTGTCACTGCTGACGGCCGCGCTTTAGTTCCTGGCATAATCTTCAAGGGGAAGGAACTGCAGAAACAATGGTTTCTTGACGAGTTCAAGCAGATAGCAGACTGGTATTACATAACTTCGCCCAACGGGTGGACTGATGACCGCAGTGATCGGAATGGTCTGGTATGGTCTGGTATGGGGGGTCAAACCAAACCATACGGGCGCCAATAGGTGCGCACCTGGATGCGCACGTAAGTGTCACGTGTTGCGCACCCGGTGCGTCTGTAAGAGAGTTATGTAAGCCCAACACCCTTGTATGCCAGCCAGCCTATTGTATTTTATTGTATTCATTCTAATCTCTAGATGACGAACTGCTCTGCTATACAGATTTTTTCTCACGGTGCCATAATTGGGATTCAAGTAATGTAGGCGTTAATAATAATCACAGCAGTAACTAACAGGCCTCTATAATATCCGCCTTCAGCCTACCACGGCGATCAACTATGGTAAGCTTTGCACTGCTGAAAAGGCGTTCACACTCATCTGACATGGGCGAGATCGCAAACAGATCCAGAGCGAAGCGAGCAAGATCTC
>NC_030991.1:4469956-4474832 GCF_000149955.1 Fusarium oxysporum f. sp. lycopersici 4287
AGATGTGAAATCGTCCAGAGCTTTCGTCTAGTCGTCGGCACCATCATCACACTGGCTAGCCCGTTGTCGATGCGCGCTCTAGCGCTACTTCTTGATGTTCATGTCAATAAGGTGACGACTAGGCTAAGGGTATTGCATTCTGTTTTGGAGGTTCCGGAAAGGCTCGATTCACCGGTGCGACTGCTCCATTTATCGTTCCGAGATTATCTCGTCGATCCAGAGAACAGAGAGACAGTCGAGTTATGGGTGGATGAGAAACTTACTCACCGAAACCTGGTAAAACACTGCTTGCGTGTTATGCGAGGCGTTCTGCGTGAGAACATATGCGGTCTGTCTTTCCCAGGTATGCGTCGATCTGCAGTAGGCGTTACGCAACTTGAGGAACACATGCCTTCACAGCTCCAATATGCTTGTATGTATTGGGTCCATCATCAGATGAAGGGCGATCCTGAACACAACGACGGCGACGAGGTTCATGATTTCCTGATGACACACTTCCTCCACTGGCTGGAGGCGCTGAGCTTGCTGGGCCGAGCCAGAGAATGTCTCGACTCACTCAAATCAATGGCAAATTGGCTGGTGGTAAGTTTACGTATTTCGAAACTGTCCCTGCTGACTCTTGATAGGGCCGAAGAGATTCAAGCCTGTCGAAATTTGTAGCCGATGCAATTCGATTCCTTCAGGCCAATTTCTCTGTAGTTACCGAAGCACCGCTGCAGATTTATTCTTCTGCCCTGATTTTCGCCCCAAGCAAGAGCATTGTGAGAAAGACATTTGAAAACGTTATCCCCAGATGGATAAGCACTCTGCCGAAGGTTCAAGAAAATTGGGATGCATGCTTGTTGACTCTGGAGGGCCATAGCAGCCCGGTCGACTCGGTGGTGTTCTCGAACGACTCGATGAAGCTGGCATCGGCCTCTTACGACAAGACGATATGGATCTGGAATGCGGAGACGGGCGACTGTGAGCGAGTGCTAGAGGGCCATAGCGACTGGGTCAGGTCGGTGGTGTTCTCGCACGACTCGAAAAAGGTGGTATCGGCCTCTAACGACAAGATGGTACGGATCTGGAACGCGGAGACTGGAACATCCAAGGATGTCATTTTGTTAGGGCGCTTTTGCAGATGTTCTTTCTTTTTACGCCCGATGAGCGTGGGCATCGTCACAGATCATGGGTGTATTTGCTTTGACTGGCGGCTCAAGGTTATCCCGCAGAACTCCCTATGTCATTACAGCCTTTCCGGGGTCCCATCGGTCGCCTCTCACGACGGCACCTGGGTTACGACAGCTGGAACAGACTTGCTTTGGCTACCTCCCGAATGTCGCGATGGCAGAGTAGCTGTTGCGGGAAGTACGATTGCCGTAGGCTGCCGCTCGGGAAAAGTTGTGTTATTGGGGTTTTCTGCGGTGGACATAGCGGACATAGCGCAATCTTGATGATTTGACCTTTCGAAGTAATCCATTGTCCATGATGCGGATCACTAGACACAACTGTGCTGAGTGTTGTTTATCTGGCAGCTAATCCTACATATATCGATGTATGATTACTATCCTGTACATTTCACCGGTAGCAATAGAGACTGTGGTGATTGTGCTGGATGAAGTGTCCTGGCTTATTCTGGACGCGTATCTAACAATTCCCAGCCGCCAATCTAACAAAGTGCTGTGGGCTGCCCAGTTATAGGTTGGTCATAAGGATAACGTAGTTGATAAGCGAGTGTGACAGACAAGCGAGTGTGACAGTATACTGTGTAGCTAAAAATAGCTTACCCTATAGCATTTTAGTACTTAAATAAAATAGTTAAAAATCTAATAAAATTATTCTTAAAATAGTATAGCTAACTATATTAAAAAGTATTTTTGTTAAATTTTTAGCTATTTTATTTTATATAAAAAAGCTTAATTATACAGTGTAAATAAAGTTTTTATATACTAGCTATATAGGATTTTTTTAAAAATCTAAAAAAATTAATATAGCTTATTTTAAAACTTATATATAGGCTATTAAAATTATAGCTATTTTAGGCTTAAATTAGGTATTTTATAAGCTTTTAAAAACTAGATTTTAAGGTGTATAAAGTAGTGTCACACTCACTTGTCTGTCACACTCGCTTATCAACTACGTTACACCAAGTACTGTATGTTACGTCATTACTATGTACACCCTGTAAGCATGGTGCGTGCGCTAGAAACTGAAGAGAGTGTGCGGATGGACAACCGATTTCGATCTTTACTGTACTATGCCGGACTGCATTTTTAACTACACGCGAAGGGATCAGAAGAATCATCGTTGTTTGGGAGAAAATTCGTGGTGGAGACTGCCCGTCATGGCGGACCCAATAGGGGCCGAGATCGTAGTGGAGCAGGATGATGCCCCCTTTTCGACGCCAAAGAGACCGAGTCGAATGGTGAGGCCAACGAGCAAAGTCCGAGACACCGCGCGACAATTGGAAGACACTGCCAAAGAAACGCGAAAAACTACCCGGCAGACGACGCGAAATGTACCGGCCGAAGAACAGATCGACCGACCGACCGAAACCCGAAAGAGTAGCGGCAGTGGCAGCGGCAGCGGCAGCGGAAGTAGCGATGGAAGGGCAATGCTGCAGAAGGCGCTGGATCTCCTGGCAGAGTCGCGCAGGGAGACCAAGAGGCTGCAGGAAGCGCTGAAGGAACAGATGGAGATGACCAGGGAACTTAGGGAAGCTGTTGCAAAGCAGGAAGAGACAGTGCACGAAATGGGCAAGCAGATGGCGGAGATCAAGGAACAGATGACCGAGGAACTGCAGCGAGCCCGCGAGCAGCTCGAAACTATCGCTGCGAATGCAATGGACGGACCCCAACGATCATATGCTGACGTCACACGACTGACACCGTTCTTACCCCACAACGATTCGAGGACCTTAGCCGCTCCGCCGAACCCCACAGACGTGCTTTACTGCACGATTGACGTTTCAAGACTAGAAGAAGATGAGGCTAGGCTCTCAGCCGGGACGATCCGAGCGACAGTGGAGAACGAAGTCCGCTCCGAACTGGATAATCCCACGTGGCGATGCCGAGCGGTGACTAAGGACCCAAAGAATCCCCACCGCGTCAGGATCACCTGCAGGGACGAGAGCGAGCATGAGACTGTGAAACGCGCAGCGGAAACAAAACTGGCCACAGGAGCCCGTATCCTACGAGACGACCTGTACCCTATCAGAGTGGATAATGTCAGCCGTATTGCGGTGCTGAACGAGAGGAACGAAGTCCGAACTGAGATCACCGAGATGCTCGGCCGAGAAAATGACACCGATGTCGCAAAGGTAGCATGGCTCAGCAAGAGAGACGTCCCCAAGGCGTACGGCTCGATGGTTGTATACCTTAAAAAACGTTCAGAAGCTAGGCGATTTATTAACGAAGGATTCTTTGTGGCTGGAGGAGAATCCGGTACTACAAAGGCGTTTGAACGTCGTGACCGCCCCAAGCAATGTTACAATTGCCAACAGATCACGAGCCATAAGGCCTACCAATGCGACAGACCACAAGTCTGTGGCAGATGCGCGCAAGAAGGCCATCACCACAGTGCATGCACAGAAACGCTTCCGAAATGTATCCCATGCGGCGGCCCCCACGAGTCATACAGCAGAAACTGTCGGAAGCTCTATCCATCGCAGCATGAATAGCATATTCCGATTGTTTCAACTGAATGTCAGAAAGCAAGGACCGGTACATGATAGTTTAATGAACGACAAGGACATTAAGGATGCAACCGTATTAGCCATCCAAGAACCCCAAGCACGGAGGATTCAGGGTAGGCTATTGACAACACCGATGGGGCACCACAAATGGGTCAAGATGGTACCTACGACAGAGAGGGAAGGTAGATGGGTGATTCGGAGCATGCTATGGGTAAATAAGGATGTGGAAGCCGAGCAGGTGCCGATAGACTCTCCAGACGTGACGGCAGCGGTTGTTCGGCTGCCAGATCGTCTGGTCTTCACGGCGTCTGTCTACGTGCCGGGGGGAGACGGCCAAGCTCTACAAGACATATGCGCTAAGCTTCGTAGAGCTATTCAAGAGGTGAGACGGAGATCGGGGGGAGCGGTGGATGTAGTGGTTGTTGGTGATTTCAATCGCCACGACCAGGTGTGGGGCGGCGACGATGTAGCAGTGGAGAGACAGGGCGAGGCGGATCCGATCATTGACTTGATGAACGATTTCATGCTTAGGAGCCTCCTTCGCCGGGGCACAAAGACATGGCAAAGCGGAGACTACGAAACAACCATTGATTTGGTTCTGGCGTCCGAGGAGCTCGCGGACACAAACATCAAATGCGCGATACATGGTACGGAGCACGGGTCGGACCATCGCACGATGGAGACGGCGTTCGACATTTCAGTCCCGGCACCGAAACAGGAAGAAAGACTTCTGTTCAAGAATGCACCCTGGAAGGAGATCAACAACAGGATAGCGAACACACCAAGGGATAGGCCAGTGGGAAGCACGGTGCAGTAGAAGAGGAGTCGGTTGATGTCGGCTGTGCTAGAAGCAGTCCGAGCACTGACACCCAGAGCCAAACCGTCGCCATACGCAAAGCGGTGGTGGACCCATGACCTCACACAGCTGCGGCATATATACACATACTGGAGAAATCGAGCCCGAGCCATAAGGCGTGCGGGGCAGAATGCTAAAGGTCTGGAAAATACGGCAAAGGCTGCGGCGAAGCAGTATCACGATGCCATCCGACAACGCAAGAACAATCATTGGAAGGAGTTTCTGGCGGATAACGATAATATCTGGAAAGCAGCCAAGTACATGAAGTCTGGGGATGACGCAGCTTTTGGGAAAGTACCGCAGCTCGTCAAAGCAGACGGAACAGCAACAACGAGCCATAAAGA